>NC_055975.1:14726326-14756326 GCF_018492685.1 Alosa sapidissima
CGTTGCCATGGAGAGAAAAAAGAAGAAATTAGAGGTACACAAGAGACCAAAGATTGCATGACTAAAAGCAGCTCAAAAAATGCTATTTCATTGGAATCACTGTTCATATATAGTAGATTCAACAGCAGATTGAAATGCAGTTGTCAAACCTAACTTACTCTTGGTACCCTGTTCCTGCACTATTGAGCACCATAGCTAGCACAGTCTTCTATTGCATCTGCAGCTATTCTGATCTCTGATGGCTTGTTTCAGATGGTTTTTAAAAATATGATCTCAGAGGTGTTTCAGAGAGCAGGTCTGCAGAGGGTAACAGTATGTGTTACAGTATGAGTAATGCTATTAGTGGCATGCTACACAGGAAGCAGCTATCTAACCATGTCTGACTTCCTGGTGTGCGGCAGGCGCTGCAAGGGGACGTGCAGCGGGGCCGCGGCTTCCTCACGGCCATGCGGGAGAAGACGGAGCGGGCGGCGGCCTTTCTGGAGGAGCCAGAGGCGGAGCAGATGCGGGAGGAGGTGTCGGCACGTCTCTCCCAGCAGGAGGCGCTGGTGGGTGCCATCAGGCAGGAGCTGAGCACGCTGGACAAGAGCCTGCAGCTGTCCAAGGACTTCCTGGACAAGTACAAGGCGCAGGCGCAGTGGGTGAGCGAGACGCGCACAGTGCTCGGGGCACCACTGGAGCCCAAAGCCGAGCTGTACCAGAGGAAGGCCCAGCTGGCCAAGTACAAGGTGGGTTTGGATCACTGTGTAGGCTGTGGACCACAACTTATCCAGTGATTAAAGGTGCAGTCCTTGATTCTGGTGAAAGCTTGTTAAAATTGTAGCTCCAAAATTGTACACCATTCCCTTCTTTGCTCATACAGCTAAATGTTGATTGGCTGTAATGGTGTATGGCGCTTCCAGAGCCTGGGTTGTGCGTGAGCATCAGAGGTTTTTGAATGCATAGACTGGAACAAGAATTTAGCTGAATTCAAAAAGTCTGATAGATTGTAATCAAGGAAGCACCTTTACGTAAAAAAGAATAAACCCTGGTGTGATCCACAGCCTACCAAATCCCTCTTGGTTCCAGTGTTTGAGTTTACCTAGAGAAAGTGAAAGTGAAGTCGCCTTGACACTTGGGTTTTCCTGCTTATAGACCCTGCAGCAAACGGTCCAGTCCCACGAGTCTGCGATGCGGTCCGTCATGGAGAGGGGAGAGGCCCTGCTTGACTCGGTCAAGGACCCTACCATCAGCGAGAACATGAGCAAGCTGCAGGCCGACTACACTGAGCTCTGCTCCGCAGCCAAGGTGGGTGTGTGCTGTGTTCACTCTGAAAGCACAAAGCTATTTAGTATAGCTTTTTTCAGTCTTCTGCTATCAGCACAGCAACAGCAATGTCAGCTGGTACACCACAATAGCAGTAGAGAAAGCGTGGTAGACAGGGTTTAGCTCATTGTGGTGTGTGGATGCGAGAAGTGTTGATGCAAGATGTCATACATGTGCGTGTTTTTAATAGTCGCGCACATGAACACACAACTATTTCCCCGTGCGTGTGTTCGTAACTCCAGGCGCGGGTCCAGAGTCTGTCGGAGCGCGTGCGGGAGCACGAGGAGTACTGCGGAGAGCTACAAGAGGTGGAGCGCTGGCTGCTGCAGATGTCCAGTCGCCTGGTGACGTCCGACTCCATGCAGAGTGGCTCTCTAGAGGCGGCCACACAGCAGCTAGCCAGACACAAGGTGAGCTCAGGGAGGCATCTGGTTTTAGGGCACTGCTTTCTTACACTTTATGTTTACAAATGTATCTGCTGGTGATTTTGTGAAATCAGGAGATGCCCAGTGTTTTCATTTTTGTCTGAGAACATTTAAAATATGGTGTTCAGTGGTTTTACATGGCTTCCTTAGAAAACCATATGCAGAAGTAATGCAATCACACAGGAAGTTTAGGTTTCTGTGTTGTATCTGTGTCACGCTCTTGGTGCTTTTGCACTGACTCTTCAGATTCACACTTTGTACTGTGCAGCACTAATAGTGTTAAACAAAAAATGTCCTTGTGATTGACTGTCACAAACACATCTCCTCTCAGGCCATAATGGAGGAGATCGCTGGCTTTGAGGACCGTCTGAATGCACTGAAGGAGAGAGGAGAGGAGCTGGTCAGTGGCTGCCCGGACGCGGTCCAGCCCCGGGTCTGTCAGCAGGTTCAGACCCAGCAGCAGGGCACCAGAGACAGCTACTCTGCCATCTGCAGCACCGCCCAGCGGGTGAGCGTCTGTCTGGGCCACAGAAAGAGAGCAGTCACATAGTCACCTCTGTTTGGGCCGCAGCATGTGAAAAACCTAACTGTACTCTAGGCCTTTCCATGTGTGTGTGTGTGTGTGTGTGTGTGTGTGTACTGTATGTATGCATGTGTGCAAGTCTTTGTTGCTAGCAGTGACCGTTTATTTCTGTGTCAAACGGTCACTTCACCAAGCTGTGCTCTGCACGTGCTGTGTATGTGGGTGTGTGTATTTTTGTGTGACATCATTTGTTTGTGTGTGTGTGAGCAGTTGTACCAGAGCCTGGAGCGGGAGCAGCAGAAGTATGTGAGTCATCAGGACACGCTGCAGCAGTGCCAAAGCTGGCTGGCTGCCGTTCAGCAGGAGGTGCAGCTACACGCACTACCCCCTCACGGCCTACAGGAGGCGCTCAAACAGGTCAGAGTCCAGTGCTCTCCATTTCAACATACAGGGAACTGTACAGATACAAGTGGTAGAAATGCAGCTATTGCTTGAGATGCATAAATTGAATAGATGTTGGATCATGTTAGCACTAACAATATTATTTGTTGGTTTCAAGTATACACACAAATTAGTGTGGACAAGAGAAGAAAGAATGTGTAGCATGCGTATAAAGAGAGTACAAAAAGACCTTGTGTATAACCAATGTGTCTTAAACACTAATAGTAGTACTGCTGTAAATAGCTACAATAAATGATAATAAAATAAAATTTTCACCGGTTCATCGCCCACAGGTGAAACACTTCAGGGCTGTCCAGGAACAGGCCAGCACATACCTGGACCTGGTGTGCTCTGTGTGTGACCTGTCAGATGAAACGGTCAGGAGCACAGCAGCTGAGATTCAGCAGATCAAAATCACTGTGAGTCTCAAGATCCAAACATCTTTTACCATACGTGTGGTTGCTTATCTGTAACGCAACACCGACACCAGATTTCTTATATTCAGTCTTCATTATTAATAAACCTAATAGTAAGACAAAAATGTATCACTAATCCTATTTTGTCCTCATTATGGAGTCAACCTCTGTTCTAACCTTACTCCTTTAGATAATTAGCCATATTTATTTAACCATGAAATAACAGTTGTAGATGTCCTTTTATTCTGTTGTGTTGATTTGGTCCCTAACGGCTGTTTTGCTTGTTATGTTGGCTGTGGGGAAGATTGAGGAGCGCATGATGAGGGCGCAGGAGCTGTCGGAGGGCTGGAGGGAGATCCTGGACCAGAAGCAGGAGCTGGCCTCCCTCTTCCAGGACATGGAGCAGCAGCTGCAGGGCCTCACCCGCCGGCCGGCCGAGCTGGAGCCCAAGATCGCCCAGAACATGCTGGACCAGGCCCGGGTACGGAGCACTTCTTACACACAGAGGCAGAAATATCATCTGCTCCCAAATAGAAGGCTCATCAATAATACACATGAATAAATTAATTATTCTTATTTACGGTAATTGTTTATTTAATTAATTAATCTATTAATTTGTCGGTATTCTAAAATTACATTACTTTGTTTCTCACTCTAAAGATAAAACTCCTAGAAACTATTTAGAAACTTTTGATGTGAAAATGTGGTCCAGTGTTACCTGTTACCTCATACTGACTGCACACTGTAGAGGATGTGTGGTAACATCCTTCCAACGACAAGTTTGTAGTCTGTGTAATGACACAAAACTACCTCATGGTATTTTTGGTTCCAGTTAGTCTGTAAGTTTGGTGGAAAATTACATTTAAAAAATGTGGCTCTGCCATCACCCACCCTGTAGGAGTTCAGCCAGCAGCTGCAGAGTCGTCAGGCCACCCTGACGCGGATGACGGAGACGGTGATGAAGCTGACTGAGGGCCGGGAGTCGTCGGAGCATGCCGAGATCAGCCGCCTGAGCCACTCCTGGCTGGAGCTGTGTCACCAGGCCAACAAGCTGCAGGCCCAGCGGGAGGAGGACCTGCGCCGGACCGGCGAGTACCACGACTGCATCGCCGCCATGGAGGCCCTGTTTGAACAGGTGACCAAGGACTGGGACAGCCTGGCCAGGTAGGCATCACTGAATGATGTTATATTATAAATGCTATTATCAGTACTTAAAGATAACAGGCAATGTGCCATAATTCAGACGTGGAGCGGACTAATTTGGAAATGCATTATTATATACAGCAAAACAGCTTCAACAATTTCTCATAACTTTAGGCACAAACTTTAAGCCCTTTACTGTGTAGCTGAAGGAGATCTGGAAATAGTTTTGTACCAGCATCAAATAATGGCCCATTTTAACTTTCATGTTTTTAGAACGGATGCTGAAAGTTCACTGGACCATCTTGAGGCTCTGAAAAAGCTAGCGGTCACCCTGAAGGATAAGAGGAGCACTCTGGAGGACCTGAAGGAGCAGCGACAGAAAGTGGTGGAGCATCTGAACCTGGACGACAAGGAGCTGGTGAAAGAGCAGATCAGCCACTTTGAGCAGCGCTGGGCCCAGCTGGAGAGCCTGATCGAGAAGAAGATCCAGGACTCCATGGCCACGCTGGACGAGCTGGCCCAGGTGGAGGCCCGGCTGCGGGAGGCTCGCGACTGGGCCGAGGAGCAGCAGCCAGCGCTGGCAGAGGCCATGAAAATGAGCCCCCCGCCAGACCTGGCCCAGAGCTTCCTATTCGACCACCTGAGCATCTGCAGCGAGCTGGAGGTCAAGCAACTCATGCTGGCCCAGGCCATCACCGACGCAGATCGCGTGCTGGCCAACCTGGGCCTCAACGAGAGGCAGAGGCTCCAGCAGCTCATCGCCGCCACTCAGGGTGAGCTGGAGTCGCTGAGCGTCAAGGTGAGCCAGCGGCGGAAGCACCTGAGCAAGGCATTCACAGAGCGGACGCAGTTCCTCCAGGCGGTGGGCCAGGCCGTCTCCTGGGTCCAGCAGAACGAGAAGAAGGCCCTGGCAGACGAGTTCATCGCACTGCTGCCCGACGACCTCGCCAAGCAGGTCCGCTCGTGCCGGAACATCCAGAGCAGGCTGAAGGCCTATCAGAGCGAGCTGACCTCCCTCTGGGCCCAGGGCAGGGATCTGATGAGGGACGCCACGGAGGAGGAGAAGGCCGAGATGTTGGCCAAGCTGCAGGAGCTGCAGACCATCTTTGAGGTGGCGCTTCAGAGGTGCAGCCAGCGCCTGCAGGAGCTGGAGAAAGTCCTGGCCACTAGGAGGTACTTCACCGCCGACCTGGAGAAGACCTGTCAGTGGCTGAAGCAGGCGGATATTGTAACCTTCCCAGAGATCAATCTAATGAATGGAGACGCAGAGTTGAATGTACAGCTCACAAAGTACCAGCAGCTACTGGAACAGGCTGTGGAGTATGAAAATCTGCTCTTAAATGTCCAGAGAGCCGGTCAGGATATTCTGCCCACGCTAAGTGAGGTCAACCACAGTTACCTGGATGAAAAGCTCAATTGGCTCCCTCAGCAGTACAACAACATCTTGGCCTTGGCCAAAGAAAAGCAAGAGAAGATCCAGCAGGCCCTCCTAGCCCGGAAGGAGTATGCTTCCTTTATTGAGGTTACCTTCAAAGCTCTGAAAGAGCTGGAGGAACAGTTCCATAGCCTAGGCACGCAGACTGTCGGCCTGAAAACAGAGGAAGTGACTAATTTACAGAGCAGCTACAAAGCTCTGCAGGATGAACTGGTCAACTTGGGGTCAGCCGTCAACGAGCTCAACCAAAAGAAGGAAGGCTTCCGTAGCACAGGCCAGCCCTGGAGGTCCGAGGAAATGACCCAGCTGGTCAGCCTCTACAACGGGCTGAAGCGGCTGATCGAGCAGAAGGTGGAGCACCTGGATGACACACTGGAGTCCTTCGAGGACCACCATGCCATGGCCATGCAGGTGGACTCAGAGCTCAAGGCCACTAAGGAGCAGCTGGTCAAGGTGAACGCCGAGACGCAGTCAGCCGAGGAGCGGCTTAAGAACTACCACTCGCTGGCTGCCAGCCTGCAGGGGGCCAGCTCTCACCTTTCGCGCCTCCGTGAGCAGATGGACAGCCTTGCGCTACACATGGACCCTGCTGCCCACGAGGCGTCCCGCCAGCAGCTCATCCTCTGGCAGGAAGAGCTGCACTCCCTGCAGGCCGCGGTCGGCGAGCTGATCGTCGAGTGCGAGAACCGCTTCGTGCAGAGCAAGGATTTCGAGACGGAGGTGAAGCGCACGCTGGACTGGCTCCAGCAGGTGCGCGATGAGCTCGGCTGCGCTGTGGTGGTGGACGTGAAGGTGGAGAAGGTGCAGGAGGAGATCCGTAAGCAGCAGATCATGCAGGAGGAGGTGCAGTCCCGCCTGAGGATCGTCATGGCGCTCAGCAACAGGGAGAAGCAGAAGTACACCAGCGCCAACGAGCTGGTACCCGAGCACGTGGACAGCAGCCTGCAGGAGATGGCCAAGCTGGAAGCAGATGTACAACAAGCTCTGTCTACCAAACAGGTGAGTTAGAAGTCATCTCAACCATTTCAGCCATTTTAAAAGGATTTCAGCCTTACATTTGCGTCAGGATTTATTAGAATTTTGTTTTTAATCTGTCCACAATGATGTGCACATCACTTCTGTATGGGAAACCTTCTGGGTTGTGGGGGAATTGGTGCCCCAAATATACAAACCCTGGCCTGAAACTCAGTATTTCAGCACCAAGTCTTTATTTCTTTAAATTAGAACACTAATAGGCATGATTCAAACTACTTTTAATCCGGTCTGCAGCATAGCTTACTGCTATAAACTTCACTCCAACAGAGGGCGCTGTGTACAATTGAAACCCAGAGCCGTGTTGAAACCATGCTAAACATAGACATAATAGATTATGTCTATGATGCTAAACATTGATCACTGTCCTCAATTACAGTTTAAAGATAGTGTATCGCTAAATTTAAATGGATACGCCAGGTACCGGTAAGTGTTTTGTGATGACTCTCATTTCCATTCAACAAGAGCGTTGCTGTCTTCAATAGAATACAACTTAACAACATTTCAATCATAGGAGGCTTGCTAAATTATGCTACAAATTTGTCCTCGTGCTTGAAATTGTGTAAGTAAATAACACAATACCATTTGTTTCTTCAGCATTTTGTTTTTTACCTTTTCTGTGTTAAATGATATATCTGAGGTGATAAATAATGAAATAGCTGTGATACAGGCCAGCCTACATAAATAAGACAAATGACAATATACATGGATAGGCTAAAAGTTGGTGCTGCATCTGTTGATTGCTATATAAAGGTAAATATTGTGTAATGTATTCTAATACACCTTGAATAATCTTTCAGGACTTGGAATGGACTTGCAATAGGCCAGATCTAGGCCTGCTGTAATCATGTAATCAATGTATTTTCAGATGTCACTGTCATCAAAGTCAGTATGGCCCTCTGGCCAATGTTGCCCACCCCTGCTTAAGAGTATTGCACAATTTTGAGGGAGTCAATTAGTAAAACAGTGAAAGCTCATCCTCAGCATCTTTTTTCAACCCTAAACCTGAATATTTTCCTGAGCATCTCCTCTTGTCTGTGTCCCACAGATTACGCTGGAGCAGGCTCTGGTGCTGTGCCAGAAGTACCACTCGCGCATGCAGATGGCCTGCGAGTGGCTGGAGGACGCGGTGGGCTTCCTGCAGCAGGCCAGCCTGGGCGTGGATGTGGAGAACTACGAGGAGTGCCTGCGCCAGCACGAGGACATCATGGCGTCTGAGCAGGACTTCCTGAGCGTGCTGCGCGAGCTTGAGGACCTGCCGCCACAGCTGGAGAAGCTGGTCAACCCCACGGCCGGGGAGCAGCTTCGCCTCAGCGTGGAGTCGGCCCAGCAGAGGGGCGTAGAGGTGCGCGACCAGCTGCAGTGCCACCAGGACGTCCTTAACAGGTATGAGCAAAGATTCCTGATAGATACTTACATACATATACACACACATGCACACACACACACACACACACACACACACACACACATACACATAGACATACAGCTCTGAAAAAAATTAGAGACCACATTTGAGTGACATTTGAATGAGTTGACGGGTCATATTCAAATTTGCAAATTTGTATGACTGTCAACTCATTCGAATGTCACTCAGCAACTGTAGAATGACATCAAAAAAATGTGCATGGGCCTCCTATTTTTTTTCCAGAGCTGTATATACATACACTTTATTAATCCCATGGGGAATACAAGTATCCAGTAGCTTCTATTACATATACAGAACAAGAAAAAACGCTCACAATTGTGAGATGATGAGATGATAGTCCATCCACCATATAGATGAAATCTCTTATGTTGTAGTATTGATTCAGATGCACACCTTCAATGATCTGATTATATCTGTGTATTGTCAAAGTGGGGTTTTGAGTTCAATATTACAGATTAAAATATTTTTATCTCCTTTGAGCTGTCTCCTTCTGTAGTGCTCCTCTGATAGGCTTTGGAAAGATATTTCTTCTGAAATAATGAAAACTAACAGGCTTGGTCATTTCCCTCTCATCCCAGCTGTGTGGAGCAGTGGACGGCCTATCAGGAGGCTCGGCAGACCGTCATTGAGCTGATGAATGAAGCGGAGAAGAAGCTGACCGAGTTCTCCACAGCAAAGGCCGAAACGGCCCAGGAGGCCGAGGAGAAGCTCCGTAGCCACAAGGTACGAATACAGAAATGAGAGAAACGATGTCCTCAGTGATGAATGATGAACGAAAACACTGTAGGAGTTGGAGACTATTCTGTTGAGTTGTGGTGACAGAAACAAGATCACAGAATTTGTAATAAAACAAAATGGAGGGCTTTCATTCAATCACACATTTTGCCTTATTTTTGAAATGCATCAGAAATCTAATTCAGTTATGGCCTCCTCCTCTTTGCAGTCTCTGGTGTCCATGGTGAACAGCTTCCAGGACAAACTGACGGAGCTGGAGGAGCAGGCGTCCCAGCTGGAGCTGATTGGCAGTGACGCCAGCAAGGCCACCATCAGCCGCTCCATGACCACCGTGTGGCAGCGCTGGACGCGACTGCGCAGCGTGTCTCGTGCGCAGGAGAGGGTGCTGGAGGACACGACACTCGAATGGAAGACCTTCAGAGACAAGGTAGCCTATGAGACGTAAAGGCTGAGTAGCATGGTCATGATCACAACGTGGTGATATACTACTGCCATACCACTCCCACTCATCACAATTTTAGATAGATAGATAGATAGATATATACTTTATTGATCCCTAGGGGAAATTCAAGGACAGACCAACTGTGTAGTAGAACCACTGACTTAGTACCATTCTGAACACAAATTTGTATTAGATATCGCAGCATTCCTACTTAGATGTTCCTACTCAGCCATGTTATCATATGTTGCTTTGTAACTCAAAGTTTAGTTCTAGACTAAAAGCTTTTTTTTTTTCAATGGAGATTTTCACTGAAGTTCTCTTTAAGTCTAGGGGCTAGGCTTAATCCATGAATTGGAAAATGGTACAATGTGTTTACCTTGTGTGTTTCCCAGATGACTAAGATGCGGTCAGCGGTGGACGAGCTGCAGAACCGCCTGCCTGAGTGTGCGGCGGAGAAGGCCAGTAAGGCCACGCTGCAGTCGCAGCAGGAGCTGCAGGAGGTGCTAAGCCAGGACGTGGAGCGGCAGCAATCGGCCATCACCCTGCTGCAGCAGTACGCCCTCAGCCTGCTCCACGGCTCCACACAGGTGCCCACGCTTGCCGCCCAGCAGCAGGAGCTGCCCGCACTAAATGACATCCGAGCCCTGCAGCAGCAGCTGGACAGGTCAGCAGCTGGACATGTGACGGAGTTGATGATTGGCATTATGTGACTTAAGAGAGGCAGCTAACAGTTAGCTTTACCAGATAAAAGTGGTAAAAAAATCTTTTAATTAGTAAAGTAACATAGAAAGCAGGTGACTATGATGCCATTTAACAGCCCTGATAGGTTCTTGAATGGTAATGGGTAATAGTTTTGACTTGTAATGTATGTATGACCTGACTTGTTAATTAAGTGATTAACAGAGTTGACAGTTTGAATATAAAGGTATCGATATGTAATTGTGATTATCTACCTTTCTTTCTTTCTTTCACCAGTCTGCTTCAAAAGACACGTGCCAATCTAACCCGTGTCCAGCAGGAGCTGAAGGACAGGGAGGGTGTGGAGAGAGAGCTTAGCCATGTGAAGACCTGGATCCATCAGTCCCGAGAGCTCCTGCTCAACCCCACAGCAGACTTAGACCTGCTCCTGCAGGAGCTAGAGGTGAGGGACTGGACATGTTCTGTAACATTCTACCTGACTGCAGTTTGTCTTTTTTTATTCAAAGTCCTGTGTCCACTTCAAGATTTGATAGATCATTTTTAATTTGCAAATACAAACCATCCCAAATGTTAACTTAATTTTGTATTAGATATTGTACTTTCATTGATAACCCACATACATGGGGGCAGCCGTGGCCTACTGGTTAGCACTTCGGACCTGTAACCGGAGGGTTGCCGGTTCGAACCCCGACCAGTAGGCACGGCTGAAGTGCCCTTGAGCAAGGCACCTAACCCCTCACTGCTCCCCGAGCGCTGCTGTAGCAAGGCAACTCACTGCGTTGGGATTAGCTTCACCTCACTGTGTGTTCACTGTGTGCTGTGTCTGTTTCACTAATTCACGGATTGGGATAAATGCAGAGACCAAATTTCCCTCACGGGATCAAAAGAGTATATTATATACTTATACTATACTATACTTTGGTATGTTTCCAACTGGTCTTTCATCAACTTGAGGACTGAGGAATGTACATATTTCATCTTAAATGTTACTTTTCTTTGGGTTTCAGGTGATGCACAGTGAGCTGCTGACACACAAGCAGAACGTGGAGAAGATTGCGGAGCAGCAACAGAGTAAATACCTGGACCTGTACACCATTCTGCCCTCAGAGATCTCCATGCAGCTGGCTGAGGTCTCACTGGCTATGGGTGCCATTGAGGATCAGGTGAGACTGTCCCAAGATCCCTCAGGCTTTACTATCTTCACTGTTTATATTCCAGTCTTAGCCAGAGTTGTTACTGGTTTTATAGTTGCTGATTTGTGGGGACATACAGTATGTGAAAACCTTTCTCCCAGTTCCTAGTGAGCCTGTGTGAGCCATATACCAGCTATGTATTTATGCCTATCATGTGATGCAAGCAGAATCATCTCCATAACATGTCTGTATACTGCCCTTGGAGCCATCATCTAATGGCGTCCATTAATGTGAAATATGGCAGTTGGTTTGGCCAAATTTTTGAACACTGTATTTTGTTATGATCCATCAAGGTCCAATCCAAAGAGAGAGACATCCAGAAGAGCAAAGACATCAAGCAGAACTTCGACTCTAGAATCCAGGATGTCTCTGAAAAGCTCAAAGCAATCTCCGCTTTGTTAAAGGAGAAGGCAACAGACATTACCCAAGCCAAAGAAGAAACCAAAGTATACCTTAGCAAAAAAAAGCACATTTTCACATATTGTAATATTCATCATTTGTATCATAGTAATATACATAATCTGTAGCATCGGAAATGTATGTATGATCTGGTGATGCTGGTTGCTTAAGCAGGACTACTTCTATGTTCGCAGGGCCTGTGTATGGAGCTTGAAGGCTGTGGCAGGATGCTGTCAGAGCTGGCCATGGCCGTGCAGGAGTTCGGCCGCCGGAACCCCCTCCTGGCGCAGCAGCTAAGCGAGGCCATCGGCAAACTGGAGGAGATCCAGCACCACACCAGCCTCCTGGCCGAGTACAGAGCCGCCTGGCTCAGGAAGGTCAGAGACGCTGCACTGAGGGGTTATCAGATAGCAACCACCAAGACAGATGAAACTGTAGACTCAAATGGGAGTAGATGACTATAAGATGTAGGTCTTTGGAGACCATGTGGCTAATATGGATACATCAGTCTAATTCGGTGATATCCTCTGGTCATCTAGCTCATTTTCATCATCAGATGTTCAGAACTGAGTATCTTATCCCACTGAAAATAGCTGAGAGGCGTGTTTCCTTATGTGTATTGCACAAGTTAATGGAATGTACATCTAGAGATTTTAACCCCGTGGGTGTCCTCCTCAGGCTGAGGTCTACGCTGATGAGTACCAGGAGATGCTGGAGTTCACGCTCAAGTGGACTGACAAAGCCAAGAGCTTGCTGAAGGCCTCTGTCATCTGGAGCTCCGCCTCCCATCTCCAAGAGCAGATCAGAATGTACCAGGTTAGGCTTCACTCATCGAACACTCAATGAATGAATGAAGGAATTTATGTATTGTCAATATACTGGTGTGTACGACAAAATGCAGGTCATTATACTGAGATATAGAAAGACAAAGGAAAATCAGAGAAAGAAAAGTAGTACATTAACAATAAGTAAGGGATAATGCATAGATTATCGATAATATAGATTATCATTATTGGGAAAATAAGTCCCGACAGGGCGAGCCGAAGCCGGACCCCGACGCGCAGCGGAGTTAATGGAGTGTTCCACTTGCATTGTGAAGAGCCGTGTAATAATCTTATATTAATAAATGGAATAAAATATTAATCCATCTTTACCTATTTTAGTGTGTCATAAAGCCACTTTTAATATTATAAAATTACTGATCATTTTGTGCCAAGGCAATAGGGTCTGGATTACATAGAAATGAAAGTTACTGTTGAGAGTATAAAAATAGTTTATTTCTTAAATAAATATGATGCAAAAATAAATATAATAAACTCAAATAATCACAAATACATCATTTAAAATATGTAACAGTGATTGTTTGCAGAAAAGCTCCGTATAAACACATTTTTTGGCCAGTCTGTATTTCCTTTATCTTTTTAAAGACATTTCATCGTTCAACTCCCTTGTTAAGCAAATTGTTAAAAATAAATAAAATGCAATATCAACTCAGAAACAGAATGTAAAATTATCTACTAAAAGTTTATTTAATATACTGTATATTTAAAAAAACAAAAACAAAAAACAATAATGGTTCATAATAATGTGATCCTGTTTTACTGCCTACTGCCTTTTTCGCCTGGCCATTCTTCTGCGGCCAAAGACGCAAAACAAACATGAGCAAGGAACAGGGTAGTGGACCACAATATCTTGACCATCCAGCTGGATGTGCATCACATCATCCCTGTTCTCTGCTTTCTGTCCCTCTCTTTTTGCTCTCTTCTCGGCGTTCATTGCTTTCTTTTCGGCCTTCTTCGCTTGTTTTTCCGCTTTCTTGAGGGCTTTCTGCTGCTTTTTATTTTCAGCCTTCCTGATGCGCTCCTCCAGCTTTGCGATCTGCTGCAGAGCTGCCACTCTTGTGTTTGCAGTCACACTGCTGGTTTCCTAAAGGAAACAAAGCACAATTCATTCATCTTTTGAAAATAGTCAGATATATATGTTAAATCATCAGAATATCTTAAGAACATTTAAGACGTAACATTCAAATACCACAAAGCTCCACTTCGTTAAAAAAGTAAATAAATAAATAAATAAATAGAGTAAAATAACAAATAACACCATGGCAGGTAGAGCAGGCCTAGGAATCAAAACAAGTGAAGTACCTGGGGAGCAAAATCAGGGGTGGTCTGATGCTGTCCAAAACACCACCATTTCCTGGGTTGTCTGTCCAGGCTCTTTGCAGGACCGTTCCCTGCTGTTCCTCCCAAGTGTATGGTATCCTGAAGGAGAAAACATCCAAACATGAAATACTTTTGAGATTTGGAATCCCATTTCTCATTAGACTAGGGTCCAAAGACAACATAAACAGCATTAGGAAACAAAAGAAATTACCTGAGGAGAAACGTCAGAAATGGCCTGGTGTTTTCTGAAACACTGCAGTTTTCTGAGTTTCTTTTCCTGGCTTACCATGGGTCCAATCCCAGACGTTTCTTCCAGGTGTTTGATGGCCCTCTAAAGACAAAAAAGAAAAAAGTAATGCATGAGGGTGGGTCTTAAAGGTCTTCAATGCTTTGCTATTACATATCCAACTTTATCCAACACAACACAACAGCTAAATGGGATAACAGAGAAGTCTCCGTCTTACCATTCTGCCCACCATTCTGCCCATCAGGTCTTTCATCAGCTTTTCTTTGCTGATAGCCACAGACATAAAAGCAGACAGCAGGGCCTCCTCTCTCTTCCTCATCTGCCTGTCCCAATCCATTCTCTCCTGGATCATTTCCCTCTCCAGAGCAGCCAGGGTCATCGTGTGTTCCTCCCTCTGCTCTTGCAGGAGATTCTGGAGGTTGTTTCTGTCCTTCTCAAGAGCAATGAAATATATTTCAAGCTCTCTCAGATCAGAGACCCTGTCCTCCCTCTCCATCTTTATGGAGATCTCCTCCAGCTTAGATGAGGCCCTGTTCTCCAGCTCTGTGTTTCCAGCGGTTTCAACCTTCTGGAGGCGTCCACAGAGGAGATCAACTCTCTTCATGATGGTTGTTGGAGTTTCCATGTGTTTATCCAGACTTCTACAATCGCAAAACACACAAGAAACTGTCATGACAATTAAACTGCTCAGATAAGAAGTAGGTGTTAAAACTCCGATTCATAATCTAGATCCATATAAGAGTCGTCGGCAGTATGGAACGGGAGGGTATGCGATTGTATTTGTACAATAGTGGTGTTTCGATAGCCATCTACTATGTAGGCTAGCGGCTAGCCTACAGGAAAAGTGTACGTATCGTTCTGATTAACATCGAGTGGTATCCCCTTCGCTGTAACAGCCCCGCTGGCTTTTGAACACGCATTTGAAATGTTTAACAGTTATCCGGTACAGTACAAAACGATTATTGATCTCACCTCTGAAGAAGTAGAAGGTCGTAAGATCAAACGTTTGAGTAATCGTTTCGAAAATCCAGTCAAATCCAGTCGAAAATCAAGCCAAAAAAGATGCGTGCCAATCGCTTTCCAAAATGAAATGCAAGTAATTGATAGAATGTTTGGATGTTTCTATGGTATTGTAGAATTATGGACGCCTTTACGTAGGCTCAGAACCATGTAGAGTTCCATGGCATGTTTTGAGTTTTAATACGTAGGCTCAGAACTTTATAAATTCTATGGGTCTGATAGGCCACCGCGACCTGAGCATTTCGAAAGATATTTTATACAGCCTACATGTGTTATCAAGTTGCTCTTTTAATTTTACAACAAATGACGCGACCGCTAATTTGTTGTTGTTCACGTAGCCTAGAATAGCCTATGATAGGCTATTCACATTCAACGCAACGGGGTTGACCCGTCCTTAACAAATAATAAAACTATCAATAATAGCAACAATAGTTTATATTATAATAGTAAAATACAAAATGCTTACATAAAGAAACAAATAGTATAGCCTAGCCTGTATAATAATAATAATAATAATAATAATAATAAGGAAAACAATAAGATAAGATTCAATTTAATCCCACACCGGGGAATTTGAATTGTTACAACAGCCAGGAAAGATGGATCCAGCAATAATAAAAAAAATATCATAAAAATATTAAGCAATTAAACTATTCAATTCAATTAATACAATTCTTCATGACAGCGGTATAATAGAGCCTGATGGCAGATGGAATGAAAGACCTGCGGTAGCGGTCCTTCTTACAAAGTGGGTGCTGATAAGCGCTATCACTGTCCCGTGATCAGGGGGTGATCAGAATTGTCTGTGATTGATGCAAGTTTGTCCAACATCCTCCTCTCACCCACCACCTCAATAGAGTCCAGAGAGCAGCCAATAACAGAGCCAGCTTTCTTAACCAGCTTATTTAGCCTCTTTCTGTCCCTCTCAGAGCTTCCACTTCCCCAACAGACGCTACAACTGAGTCGTAAAAATGGTTTAACAGTGGCCTGCACACACCAAAGGACCTCAGTCTTCTAAGTAGATGGAGATGACTTTGAACCTTCTTGGGCATCTGTGTTGTGTGTCCAGTCCAGTCTGTTGATTCAGGTGAACACCTAGGTATTTGTAGACTGATACCACCTCAATATCCGCTCCCTGAATGTTCAGTGGTGCACATGATGGGAAAGTCAATCACCATTTCTTTAGTCTTACTGGTGTTCAACAGAAGGTATTGTCCTCCACACCATTCGATGAAGTTGGCGATGACCAGTATTCTGGAATCCATGCCAAGCCTCCTCAATCGACAAAGAAAGAAGAACCACTGTCTCGCTGCCTTCATGACCACACTTTTGTGGGTCACAAATGTAAACGTCTGAAGCAGTCGTTACTAAGTAGCTGTTACTAAGGAAATGAGGCAGGAAGTGACTAGTTCAGGTTTCATTATCACTTTCTTGATCAGAGACGGTTGATGTGCTCTAAAGAGTCTTTGTCTTGACACTTGTGCGTTGCAGTCGGTGCTGCGGGAGTCCCGGGCGCTGCAGGGGGACCTGGAGGCCATGCTGGAGAAGGTGGAGCTGCTGTCCGAGGGGCTGCAGGTGGAGGCCATGAACCAGCAGGCGTCCGAGCTGAGCCGCCTCACACAGCAGCTGGAGCAGGACATCCGCATGCGCCTGCAGAACCTGCAGGACGCAGCAGAGGTACCAGAAGTTAGCTTTCTCTCTGACCACTCACCCTAACCTTATTGGTTAATGACTAAACCTCAAGGTTCAAGCTCATGTTTAAGGTGGACTGTATTCCTACTTTATAATGATATAGATAAATCTGAGTTTAATTTAATTTAATTTAATTTAATTAAACCTCCATAGCCATATTATTGTTCATGCCCCAAACATTCAATGAAATGCTTTTGAGGTTCTAGTTGGTCAGATTTATTAAAAGAAGAGAGTATGAAAGCTGAAGATGAAATCAAATCAAATCAGACCAAATGAAAGATCAAATGAAAACCCCTTTTCTCTGTTCTTTTCAGGACATGGAGAAGTTTGAGAGTGAAGTGAAGAATCTGCAGGTGTCTCTGGAGCAGGTGCAGTCCACTCTCACATCACCTGAACTCACTCGCCTCAGCCTGAAGGACCAACTCTCTCACAGACAGGTAACACAACACAACACTTCACCATGCAGATCAGGTTTTTAAATGTGTAGGTTTATTAGCCTTTAAATATGACTAACTGCATCTGCAGGAGAATGAATGAGATCAGATACCAGGTGATAATGCTGTGTTCACTGAGCACGGGCTTTGGCTCTTGTGTGTGCTAGCGTCTGTTGTCTGAGATGGAGAGCTTCAAGCAGCAGGTGCAGGAGGTACAGGTGTGCCAGAGCGCTCTGCGGGTACCTGAGGAGGCAGTGACCAGTCTGCCCATCTGCCGCACTGCCCTTAACCTCCAGCAGGAGGCCAGCCAGCTGCAGCATACCGCCATCCAGCAGTGCAACATCCTACAAGTAAACACACACACACACACACACACACAAGTGCAACTGGCCTGCATTAGGTACACCTGCAAGCCAGGAAGGAGCACGCTTCATTCACATGTGAAATAGTAAGCACTGTAACAGATTAGATCTGCAGATTAGACATCTTCTTTCACTGAAGGAACTTCCTTCACACGACTTCCTTCACAGAGGCATGTTGTATTTTATAATGAATAGCGTTCTGTCTCACACATTCTCACCTGCCTATTCTTGTAAGCTAGGATACTGTGCACTTTCTTAAAATGTGCTGATGAATTTTGTTTCCCAGGAGGCCGTGGTGCAGCATGAGCAGTATAAACAGGAAGTTAGTCACCTGCAGAGCCTGATGGAGGAGGCCCACGGGCTTATCCAGGCCCAGCCAGTCGCCAGTGGCAACATCCAAGAGCTGCAGGCCCAGATCAAACAGCATGAGGTGTGTGCTCGTGGACACACACACACACACACACACACACACACACACACACACACACACACACACACACACACACACACACACACGTAAAATGTACAGTAAAGACAAGACACACACACGGTTCTTGCTCAACCAAATCCAGACCCACCCTCATGCTTTTGATTCTTTGCCTGAACAGGAGCTGGCCCAGAAGATCCGGGGCTACCAAGAGCAGATCTCCTCCCTGAACTCCAAGTGCCGGATGCTGACGGTGAAGGCTCGTCACGCCAGCATGCTGCTGAGTGTCAGTGAGGGGCAGGGGGCCCCTGACGACCCTGCTAAAAAAGCCTCTCTAGCACAGCCCTCTGTAGTCATGGTAGGTGTGTGAGTGTGTGTGGACTGGTGATGTATAATATACCTACATTCATATCATGAATGTATATGTATATTTTGTGTGTGTGTGTGTGTGTGTAGTCAGTGTATGAGAGAAATAACAGAATAAAATCTTTGTTGGTTGTTAGTTGCATGTATTTTTGTCAGACCTTTTTTCTAGTCTTTTCTGATCACTAACATGCCTACTATTCTCATATTTTTCTGTCTGTGCACTCATCCCCGTGTGTGTATCTATGTGTGTGTGTGTACGCGTGCGCATGCCTCCTCTGCACCACTCATCTGTGCTGTCAGATGACCGCCGGCCGCTGTCACACCCTTTTGTCCCCGGTGACTGAGGAGTCTGGCGAGGAGGGCACCAGCAGCGAGATCTCCTCGCCCCCTTTCTGTCGCTCACCCTCTCCTATCTCTTACACAGACCCGTCTCTCTACCAGGTACACAGACACATGTGATCTGATTCAAGACTTCATAGCCATACAACTTAGTTGTGTGCTAGAGATAAGTCAACATCCAATAACAGCATGACACATAATAAAAAAACAAGCGTCTGCTACAGTAGATGAATAAATGAAAATGCAAGATATATGAACACATAACATGCACTATGTAGCCCCATGAAGAGCATGCTGGGCCCTTTTACAGCCTCACAGCTTCAAGCTAAAGTGATGTGGTCATGTGTTTTTTTTATGTTATCTGTGTGAAATTAACATGTGGTTGTTGAATATGAGTTTGAATGAACAAAAAAATATGGAGTTGATGGGAACAGTTCAAAATGTTTTGAAAATGTATCATGAGCTAAATGACGCAGTACTGTGTTGGTTACCCCACATACGTCTGTTGTGCTGCTTTATTGAACAGGATTGTTCTGCAGTCTTGCAAGCAAACACTGATGTTTAGGCTACTGTCTGTGTGTGTGAGGGAGCCTGTGTTGATGTGTCCCATGCTTTCTTGACTGTCCAGTTGGGAAGGGGTACCCTGACTCGCACTACTGTACAGGAGCTCTACGACCCCACCCTGGAGTCTGTGGCCAATCTTGATGATCTGCAGCGTTCCTGGGAAACACTGAAGAATGTGGTATGCAAGCAAAGCATTATGAAGAATTAGTTTCAATGTGCTCCATGGTCTCCAGTAAAATAAATAAAACAAAAAAAAAACATGTTTTAGTTGTAGTCTTAAAACATGGCGGTTAAAACTGTTTCCAGATCAGTGAGAAGCAGAGGAGCCTGTATGAGGCCCTGGAGAGGCAGCAGCGCTACCAGGGCTCCCTCCAGGCCATCTCCTCTAAGATGGAGGCAGTGGAGGCCCAGCTGAGGCAGAAGAGCTTTGAGGCAGACCACAGCCCTGACGACCAGCTCGACAGCCACCAGGTAAGGATGAGAGAGGGCCAGGTATCGGCTCAGCAGCAGAACATGTATTATAGTCATGGTATACTTACATAGAGTTATTCGTACCTTTGTTTGTTTCATATTACATGATGTTATGTATCACATATTGCATATTATCAATAACATCAATAACGTGTTTCATGTAACATGATAAAAGTGATGTTTTATAGTATCTAAAATGCTGCTCTGCATAAGTTGGCTGTAAAAAGATGGTAACTCAAATGTATTTATTTCATTGTCCTCGCTATGCCCTTGCTGTGGAGAATACTAATGACTCGTGCGTTGTTTGTAGACTCTGATGGATGAGGTGCAGTGTCTGCAGGATGAGATTGACGCCCTCCACAGCGGCTTCTCAGAGGAGCTGGTGTCAGACGCGCTGGACTCTGACCCCGGCCACCAGCTGGCGCTGCAGTCCAGCCTGTCAGTGCTGGCCGAGAGGATGGCCACTATCCGCACTAAGGCCTCAGGCAGAGGCCAGCTACTGGAGGCAAGGGCCAACTCCACAGTCTCATACGCACAAAGTCACATGGTAGAGACATGGACATAAGCATGGACACACCCTTATTCTCATATGTACACACATTTACATTTACATTTACATTTATTCATTTAGAAGACACTTAAATCCAAAAAGACTTAAAAAATGAGGAATAACATTCAATCTATCTTGCAAAGGACACCTTAGGTAACAATAAATACTACTACAATATACACTGCTACACTCACACAGTACACAAAGACACAATGTTCACACACTCACAGTTCAGTGGCACACTCACATGCGGTAATCTAAACACAAGTGGTCAGCAACATCTCTGGCTGTACAGTGTACAACTTGAATACATGTGTGAATACAACAGCGATGTGTCTCGGCTGACCACTTGTGATTGGATCACCCAAGATGTGTTCTGAAGCCAAACGTAAACAAGCCCCCCTCTGTGTGTGCCCCCAGGAGCGGATGAGCCATCGCCTGGAGGGCCAGCAGCGCGAGGAGGTGCTGGAGGAGTGCCACGTGCTGGCCGACGAGCTGCACCAGTGGATGCTGCGGACCCGCAGTGCCCTGTGCTCCACCCCGCAGGACGGCGATGCCGACGTCGAGGAGCAGCTCGAGGACTGTCAGGTCAGAACGCCCCCTGGAGGCTCAGATCAGCAGGCATGGTCACTAATGGGCAGACGTGGGAAAGTGAGATGGAACAGAAACCAGATTTTAGATTTTTTTTCAAATGTGTATGGATAGATTTAATCAAAATGTTCATAATATTTTTTTTTACTAAAGACACTCTTTAGTCAGATTGGCAGACTGACTTAACACCAGAGTCCTGCTGAAAGTGTCTTCTTCCAAGAAAGACATTTTTGTCAGTGCCGGTTTTCCTCTGAAGGTTTTAAAGGGCTTTGATTACTGTGAAAGCTTTCAGATCATTATGCTACAATCCGCAAATTAAACTATAGTAAGGCTCTAGCTCCCATTCCCCCATAGAGAGCTTAAGGGAACTGGCCTGCACGGCAGCAGGAGAATTAGCTGCCTGTGTGGATCATTTAAATGGTTAGTGACTTAGCAGCTGTAGCCCTACACTTAATCTGATTATGCAAATGCCTGTGCATGACTTCGGCCAATCCTGCGCAACGTTACCTCCAGCTTTGTCCCAGCGCCCAGTGGGATTTGAAGTGATTAGCGGAGCGCAGGCAGGGGATTGGTCGGGAGCGGTCATCTTGGTTTGCATATTCATGAGGGGGTTTCTCCCGGGGAAGGGCGCGGGAGGCGCAGCACCTGTTGTGGTTGGGACAAGACGTCGGTTCAGGTCAGGAGACGTTCGATGTTAGCTATGACTTCCCCGACAGCACCGACAACTCCTGTGACTGCCTGTCATCTTGCTTACGGTTAGCCTAAGCCTAGTTAGCCGCAAGATATGCAAATCCTCTATCTTGGGTCTTGACTGAAAAAAGGGGGGCAGCTTTTCCAACACATTGCATTGAATTCTTACTGGAGTTTTAACGGTACCAGTGGCGGCAGAATGTACTCCGAACATGGCTCATGAGGGATTACCGTTGGTGGCGCTTTAGCGGTGGACGCTGTGGACAGTGGGCGTCAGACACTGGGTGGGGAGCGGTTGGGGGTGGGGGGGGGGCGGGGGGCTTTTGCGATGAGGCCGACCGGTCTGGGCTGAGCCGAGCCGGACCCGAGTGCAGCGGAGCGTGATGTTTGAGCTGGCCTCTCTGCTGCTGCTCCTGCAGAATGCGCTGGCCGAGCTGGAGGAGAAGGTGGGGGCCCTGGAGGAGCTGGTGCAGCGCGGGGAGAGCCTGCTGCAGGAGGCGCCGCGCGAGGAGACGCGCCGGGAGGCCGAGCTGCTCACCAGCCGCCTGCGCACGCTCAAGGGCAGCCTGCTGGAGCTGCAGAGGATGCTGCAGGACAAACACCAGCACCTGCAGGTCAGTGCAGTCTGTGTGTTTCAGGTATAATAACATGTGAAAGTGTATGAGCTTGTGGTGCAATTGCACAAAGAAGTGTTTTTGTGTGTCTGTGTGCATATGTATTGCCCAGAGCTAGGTATTAGTATTGTGTGTGTGTGTGTGTGTGTGTGTTTATATTGTGTCTTTCTATTGTGTGTGTGTGTGTGTGTGTGTGTGTGTGTGCGTGTGTGTGTGTGTGTGCGTGTGTGTGTGTGTGTGTGTGTGTGTGTGTGTGTGTATGTGTTATGTCTACTGCATAGAGCTGGGTGCTATTACTTCTGAGCCAAAAGTGTGTTTTGCCACCCCAGAATCAGTCGTTATAGGTTGAAATTTGAAAGAGCTATTTGATGTTAGTTAACGTGTGTGTGTGTGTGTGTGTGTGTGTGTGTGTGTGTGTGTGTGTGGATTGCCTCTCAGGTGTGTGTGCAGGAGCAGGATGATAGCGAGTCTGACTCCACGCTCTCCCAGAGCTCCACAGTGCAGGACTGGCTGGACCAGGCCCGCTGCACCCGCACCCAGCAACAGCAGGACACGCTCCAGAGACAGAAGGTATGCATCTACTCACACACACACACACACATGAACATTTATGCAGGCCTTTATATGAAATTCAAGTAAACTCACAGCACATTCTGTGTGTGTGTGCGTGTGTGTGTGCAGGAGCTGGAAGAGCAGCTGGCTGAGCAGAAGCGGCTGCTGCAGTCTGTTGCAACCAGAGGGGAGGAGATCATGATCCAGCAAGCGTCTCCAAGCGGCTCCAGGTACACAAGCACTGCACCTCTGGGGTCAAAGGTCACAAACCTACACCAATATCCGAACAACACTCCACCACTACCAAGAGCAATGACTCCAATCTTCAGTGCCACTGGAACTTTGGCTAAAGACATTTACATAGTTTACATAGCACAACATAGGTAGCCCATTACCATTACTAATGCATATATATTTGTGCTGTGCGATTTGATCTTGTCTGGCTTCCACACTTCCATCTTTACTTACTCATCTCTCTCATCTCTCTCTCTCTCTCTCTCTCTCTCTCTCTCTCTCTCTCTCTCTCTCTCTCTCTCTCTCTCTCTCTCTCTCTCTCTCTCTCTCTCTCTCTCTTCTCAGTGTAACAGATCCTCTGGAGCTCCTGGAGCAGGAGGCTGATGAGTCTATGAGCCCAGAGCAGAGGAGGCAGAGGTGGGAGCGTCTGAGCAGGGACCTGGCCACCAAACTGCAGCTCCTCCAGAGAAACCTCGAACAGGAGCAAGGCCAGATGGTATATTATGCTCGCATGCACATAAACACAGGGACTCAAGCTTCAGCTTTTATTCACACACTTCCTGTCTGTCACTCTGCAGACACGCACCCAACCATGCCCATTTATAGTTAGCACATTAACACACACACACACACACACACACACACACAGCACATTTCATATCACTTTTGTCACCTACTTAGCACTCTTGTCATCGCGTTTCTGTCACCTACTTAGAACTCCATACTGCTCTACACACATACATCACCAAAATTCCATAGCTGATGTTTTTAGTAAGGCCCCAGCTTTGAAGGTTTTAGAATATCTTACTAGCATAGATTTTAAAAAACATATTTTAAAAAACATATTTAAGCTCTAACACACAATGCTCTGGCCATTAAATAGCCTTAGTTGCTGAAATGGCCTTAAATTAAAGAAACAAACAAACTCTACACACATACAAGTCTCACACTGTGCTCCGGTGTGCTCCAGGTGTTCTCCAGAACCACGCCGGTGAGCCCATCAGCGCCGGCGCTGAAGGCCGAGCAGCCCGTCGCGGACCAGTCCTCCCTGATGCCGCTGTTCCAGGGCTTCAGCGAAGCAGTGGAGGACATGGGCACCCAGGTGACTGACCGCTCCCACACTGCTACTGCTGTGTACACCACCGATAAACCGTCGCTACCACTGGAGCACTGTGACTGTCAATGTCATGTCAGCGACACAATGCACTGTGAAAGGCCAAGTCTCTGTGTATGTGAATAATACCACATGTCTCTGCATAGGATGGAATGTTATCAGCCTGTTGTCTCTGTGTGTGTGTGTGTGTGTGTGTGTGTGTGTAGGAGGCTGTGGAGCAAGAACTGTATTCGGCTCTCTCTGCCACTTCCTCCTGGCTGGATAAGGTGGAGAACATGCTCTTCTCTGGACCCCTGCTACTGTCAGAGAACATACAAACCCAACTGTCCAAGGAGGAGGTGAGTTTAATGAGTGCATACTCATACACACATCAACATAGCTCAGTCATGCATACGTGGATGCCTGTAGCGTCAGCGTTCATAGATAGATTAGTAGGTTCTGTCATGCTGTATGAGACCCATGCAAATATGTCATGCACATAAATGATAAGACATATGTCATACAAGTATATCATGCACACAAATGTTACCCCATGACATGCTTAAGTAGCAGACACGCACGCGCCGCACACACACACACACACACACACACACACACTTAAGTGGGTTGTAAACAAATGTATGTTTCACTGCTCCACAGTCTCTGGGGCAACGTGTGAGTCAGGTGGCCGAGGAGGTGAGCCAAAGCTGGGGGAGGCTGCGGGCCACTGACGGCCTATGTGAGGAGGACCAGCCTCTGATGGAGGAGACCCTTGACTGCCTGAGCCAGAGGCTGCGAGTGTTGGACTCTGCTCTGGGCAGCCGCTGTGACCACATCAGGGCCAGGATGGAGGAGCTCACAGCCTTCCAGGTGAGGCAGCCAGAGTGATGCTCTAGGTCCAGCTGTGCTTTTGGACCTCATTTCTCAAACAAACCTAACTTTAATGTGCTCTCATTACCTCATTTGGTGAAGTAATATGGTTTCATTTTCTATATACTGCATATACATGGAACATTAATAGGGTGAGGCAGAGTATGATCATGAAAACCTGTTAAAATACAGTTGAGGAAATGTTGTCATTGCAGTAGTGCACATAGGAAGGTGTGGGTTCAGTAGATCAAATCCACGTATTCACACAAAACAGGTCCAGAGCTGTTGGAGACACTTCAACCTTACTGTAAATTATATTAAACAGTATAACCAAATGAGCAGTAGACCTGTGTTTGTATTGGTGTTGAATAGCCTTGTTTGTTGAGCAGACCTGTGTTTGTATTGGTGTTGAGTAGCCTTGTTTGTTGAGCAGACCTGTGTTTGTATTGGTGTTGAGTAGCCTTGTTTGTTGAGCAGACCTGTGTTTGTATTGGTGTTGAGTAGCCTTGTTTGTTGAGCAGACCTGTGTTTGTATTGGTGTTGAATATCCTTGTTTGTTGTCTGCAGACTGAGCTGAGGGTGCTGGGTGCTGCTCTGGCAGACAGGAAGTGTGAGATTCTGCAGAAGATGGCCGGCATCCTAGACCGACCAGCACAGCAACAGCAGGAGGTGAGACCTGTGAAAGTCCTCATTCACACACACACACACACACACACACACACACACACACACACACACACACACACACACACACACTAAAACACTGTTTCACACACATCCTTCTAGCCCAAGAATGGTTAAACCCAATATACATATTGTCTGTGACTAGATTGTAGCTGAGGCGGAGGAGATGTTGCGAGAGCTCGAGTACAAGCTCACCGAGCTAAAGGTCAGAGGAGCCCAGCTGCAGCCTGACCAGGCCACCACCAACCAGCTGCTCAAATTACAGGTGGGACACACATACTCATCATTCTCTTTCTCTCTCTCACACACACACACACACACATACACACACACTTGATCTTGAACTTGATTTGAGTTGGGTTTCTATAGGATGCCTATGAGGAGCTGGTTCTGACGGTGGGCTCTCGGCGTAGCGGGCTCAACCAGAACCTGGCGCTGAAAACCCAGTACGAGCGAGCCCTACAGGACCTCACTGACCTCCTCGACACGGCGCAGGACAAGATGGCTGCCGGGCAGAAGCTCATGGCCAGCTCTGTGGAGGAGGTGCACAACCTGCTGTCCAAACACAAGGTGCTGTAGAACCCCCACCAACACAACTCACGGAATGTTCTATTCCCATCTGGGGAAAACTGTCCAGTTTACAGCATGTGTGATTGAACACCGCGCGAAGTCTCGATAAAATCTTGTTGTTGTTGTTTTGTTTTTTTTTGGGGGGGGGGTTGGTCATGCCCACACACCATATATTACATACTGTGTTTAAGAAATGATATCTACTGTATAGGCACTTCCTTCATTGGTCTAGCCTCTTAACTCTCTGCTCATTGCTCTTCTGTCCTTCCCCTCCCTTCAGGAATTTTTCCAGGGCCTGGAGTCTCACACCATCCTGACAGAGACCTTCTTCAGGAAGATCAGTGTGTTTGTGCTGCCTTCTGAGACCCAGGAGCTGGAGCAGACGCTGAAACGTGCGCAGAGCATCCTCAAGCAGGCCCATCGCAGAGGCGTGGAGATTGAACACATCCTTGAGGTGAGAGAGAGAGAGAGAGAGAGAGAGACCAGAAAAGAAACAATACATTGAGAGAAGATTTAAAAACTGTCTAAACAAATTGTGCTCTGGATGACTGTTCTGGATTCAAGACCAATGTTGATATCAGTCATCATCATTGAAATATATCAACTTCTACATATTCTTTCTTGTGTGTGTAGAGCTGGACACGTGTGGTGCAGGACTGCCACACCCTCTCCCAGGAGCTGGTCACGGCAGAGGACACCCTGGCTGGAGTAGGCCTGCTGGAGGAGTCAGAGGAGAGGCTGGCAGAGAGAATATCGCTCTACCAGGTACCACTCATACAAGGGCTCAATGCTGTATCAGCATTACACAGACTGTAATATGCAGTACCATGTATTATAGTATATTATAGCCAACAATACACACAACAGACTTTACAGTAATATGAAGCACCATGTTACACATAATAGCCAGTTACTTGTAAATGCAAACAAACAATCAACTGCATTCAGTGTCTAAAACTGCCATCGGTAATGCTTACCCACACTGTCCCCAGGCTAAAGCAACACTGCTTTGATCAGTTTGGAAAGCTCCAGATGTTAGAATCCTCCAAAGTGATCAAAGCAGAGTTACTTTACATTAACACTACTAAATGTCAGTGTTGACCAAACGTTCGGTTGGACTATATGTACTCAGTCCACCTCTCTGACCGTTGCTCTCCCCCCCTGTCCCCTCCCCTCTCGTCTCGTCACAGGGTCAGCGGGAGCGGCTGGCGGAGCGTCAGCCCGAGCTGCAGCAGCTGCTTGGCGAGGGCCGTCGGCTGCTGCAGGCGCTGGGCAGCCCGGCCCTGGAGAGCCAGCTGACCCTGCTGGGCGAGCGCTGGCTCAGCTGCAGCACCCGCGTCGCCAAGGAGCTGCAGAGGCTGGAGGCCATCCTCAAACACCAGAGCAGGTCAGAGCGCCCCCCTGTGGAGAGGAGGCATTCGCTCACTAAGCACTGGGCTAAGGGGAACACATTCACCATTGGATTTGACATTCACAGACAACCAGCCCACTTGTCACCCTATGGTCTTATTATACTCTCTATACTTACTATCTATACATTCTCCTGTACTTGTTTCTGTTCCATATTTCTCTTAGTTAGGTGTGGGATACAGGTCATAGGCTCGGTTGTTAGTGTAAACCATAGGTGTAAACCCCTTGTGAGGTGTAAACCCCTAATGTTCATGACCTATGACCTCCTCCCCTCCTCAGGTACCAGGGTGAGATGACCGAGCTGAGCCAGTGGCTGCAGGACGCCCTGGAGCGGCTGGAGTACTGGAGCACACAAGCCATGGTGGTCCCTCAGGACCCGGAGATGGTGCGAGACCACCTCTACACCTTCCTGGTATGTCACAGTCACATGAACTCATCCACACTTGATTTGTTGTGTTGTGCTAACGACTGGACTTTATCGCACAGCCCTGTTAACGTGCTGATGTGGAGATTATGACAATATCCAGATGATCAATTAGCTATCAATGAACAGACTGCACTAATCAGAGTTTGCTGCTCTATGCTAATGTGCCATTTTGTATTGGATGGTCGTGTTAATGTGGAGTTTTTCTCACCCTGTTTGGAAATTATTCTGTTTTGAAACATGTATTACTAGGATGTAGATTTCCTCCAACTGTTGACGGAACTAGTCAAATATTAGACTGGTGATGGGCAACTATCTGTCATTATGGTGGAGTGGTGTGTGATAGCTGGGAAATCTTTTAGTGGTTATCAGTGGGCTTTTAAATTGCTTATCATCCCTGTCCTGCAGGAGTTCTGTAAGGAGGTGGAGAGGCGCTCTCCACTGAAGGCCTCCGTGCTCACCGAGGGCAACCAGCTGCTTCGACTGAAGCGGATGGACACGGCGGCACTGCGGTCCGAGCTGGCACTGGTAGACTCGCAGTGGGGCGAGCTGCTCACCCGCATCCCGCTGGTCCAGGAGCGGTTGCACCAGGTACACACTAGTAGCCCCAGCGTTACCAGTAGCACCAGCGTTACCTGTAGCACCAGCATTACCAGTAGCACCAGCGTTAGCAGTAGCACCAGTAGCAGCCAATAGCATCCAGTAGGCTCTCCCCAGCACTCTGAGAGATTAGTGGCTACTGCTAATGGGATTAGCCACACTTTCCCAGGGTGTTAGGGCTGATCTTTACGTGTTCAATAGAACAAACATATAATTTTACTCCCTCGTAACAGGTATTTACCCACATTTGCTGAGATTGTGAGTCCATGTAACAGATGCTACAGATACATACAGTGCCATAGAACTTCTGCCCCCCTCTCACTTACTTAGACACTGTGCAGTGAATATGCCCAGCACAACATGCACAATACATAATGTGTTCATTTGCTGTGTGTAGCAAAGGGAGAGAACGGTCGCCCCACCAGGCCTCAAACTGGGCTTGACCGCAGCACCAAAGAGCTAGGCTTGTGGTATGGCAGTCAGAACGCATACTAAACTGTAGTGATGGCACTCTGTCACAGTGTTTATAAAATAGCCTCAAGCTTTGACTACCCTGTCAATGAACCATGAATAAGCAAGATAACTGTGGCACAAAAGCATCCTTCTGTCAGGAAAAATAGAATCTATGAAATATTGATTCTCAAAAGGCCTCTCATGAGATAATAATTATTTGTATGATTGTTTTCTCGGCGGTCATCTTCCTGCTGTCCACGTTTGATTGGTCTGTTTCTGCCCCGTTTCAGCTCCAGATGGAGAAGTTGGCCTCTCGGCACGCCATGTCCGAGCTGGTCGCCTGGATCTCCCTGATGGACAAGACCATTCAGGAGGACGAGGAGAACCTCAAATCAGCTGTGGGCTCCACCGTCATCCAGGAGTATCTGCAGAAGTACAAGGTAGCAGTTAGCTCCATCTCAGGCCAATGTTACTGTAAACATTATGAATGCATCAGTAGCTGCTCAGTTCTTCTTAATTGATCTTAATGCTTTCTAATGGAAGTTTTACTACCAGCCGCAAAGATGATAGTTTATTCAAATGTATTTATTTATTTTTATTTATTTATATTTATTTTCTTTCCTCCTATTTCCTTCTCTCCCTCCTCTCTCCCTCCCCCGATCTCGGTCATTCTCCTCATGGCTGCTGCAGGGCTTCCGGGTCGATGTGAACTGCAAGCAGCTGACCGTGGACTTTGTGAACCAGTCGGTCGTGCAGGTCAGCGGGCAGGACGTGGTGGGGAAGCGCAGCGACAAGACGGACTTCGCCGAGCGGCTGGGAGCCATGAACCGCAACTGGCAGATCCTGCAGGCCAACATCACCGAGAGGGTGAGAGAGGGCTCACACAGCAGGCCACTGCACCCAGTTTATCATTCCTTTTTGGATGGACTCATGGGTTTAGATGTTGTCCTTTAGTATGGTGTGG
>NC_055975.1:14758826-14763826 GCF_018492685.1 Alosa sapidissima
TGTGTGTGTGTGTGTGTGTGTGTGTGTGTGTGTGTGTGTGTGTGTGTGTGCGCATGCGTGTGTGTGTGTGTGTGTGTGTGCGTGTGTCTCAGGTGGGCCAGCCTGTTGGAGGAGCTGACTGAGGCTCTGGGCTGCAGTAAGGCCCTGCTGCAGCAGTGGCAGAGCTATAAGCAGCTCCATCGCCAGGGCGGCGCCAGCGTGCAAGGGCTGGAGGAGCGGGCAGATGTGCTGCTCAAGGCAGCCAGTGCCAAAGAGATGCCCGAGGAGGAGGTGTCGGCCAACATCCACCAGTGCAGCGTGAGTTTACAGCAGTCAATGTTTAATATGCTCCTAATGTTTATGAAATGATGTAGCATATCAGCATATTGCCATGTCTGTTTCTGTTTTACATTAGATGGACAAGTCAAGTAATACAAGACATGGATTATTAGCATATGATGGAGTGCTCACTCTTATTTACTGTGTGTGATTGAAATGTTGACTAAGTGAGGTTTAGAGAGATTTGTATGTTAGGGATATTATTTTATATCTTAAGTATCATATTTGCATATTGTATTTATGTGAAGAGGATGTCTTTTGTGCTGACATGACAGACCTATTCCATAACTTGCACTGCCTGTGTGTGTGTGTTTCCTGATGTGTGCAGGAGCTGCTGGAGGAGCTTGCGCAGGTCCAGGCGTCACTGCAGCAGCTGCAGGAGGTGGCGGAGCAGCTGAAGCAGCAGGTGGACACGTCCGCGGCCGGCGCCATCCAGTCCGACCAGCTGATGCTCACGCAGAGACTCAGCCGCCTGGAACAGAGCCTCAGCAGACAGCAGAGCATCCTGCAGGTGTGTGTGTGTGTGTGTGTGTGTGTGCGTGTGTGCGTGTGTGTGTGTGTGCAGGAGTTGGAAGAGCAGCTGGCTGAGCAGTAGCGGCTTCTGCAGTCTCTATGTGTGTGTGTGTGGGTGTGTGTGTGTGTGTGTAAGAGAGATAAACTATGATAAAGACAGGCACCTGTGTGTGAACCATTGCTAGTTTTAGTTTGAGTTAAAGGTCAAATGATCTCTGTGTTTTGCTGACAGATCGTAGGAGCATTATACCATATGCTAATGCTAATATGGAGGAATATTTTGACTTGTGCTTTGTGTTTGTATTTGTCTTCCTCTGTCCTCTGTTTCCTCTGGTTCCTCCTGCCTCAGACGGGCGTGCAGGACTACGAGCTGTTTAAGGAGCAGCTGGCCTCACTGGACAGCTGGATGAAGGAGGCGGAGGACGCGCTGAACGGGCAGGACCCCACGGGCTCCTCTGACCAGTCACTCATCCAGGGCCGCATGGACGAGCTCAAGGTAAGGCCTCGTTACATTAAGCCCTCCAATAAGCACAGCGGCAGCCGCCCCAGACCTGGCAGACTGGCTTGCCCTGGCCTGTCAGAGAGGCCTTAAGACTTTAGTAAATATACAGTACACCACCAAAAACCATTAGTGAGATGCTAAGATGTTGTCTTATTTTTAGTAAAGGTTGGAAAGACATTATGTGTGTGTGTGTGTCTGTTGCACAGGGGCAGATGCTGCGGTTCAGCAGCCTGGCCCATGAGCTGGAGCAGGTGAATGAGCTGGGCTACCGGCTGCCCCTCAGCGACTCCGAGATCAAACGCCTGCAGAGCCTCAACCGGAGCTGGGCCTCCTCGTCCGCACTCACCACAGAGAGATTCAGGTACTGCACACACACACACACACACACACACACACACAGCCAATATTTACACTTTGGTTGCACAATCGAAACACATGCATTCAGGCCCTGAGACAACTGAACTTAAAAAGAGATTCAAGTATGTACCTCAAGTGCGTACCGCCTCTACAACACTGCTGGTGCCAAATGATCATAAAGACATATAACGGAATGCATATTTGTATGCTGCATAATTAGCTAGCATTGAATGTTTTGTTTGTGTGTGTGTGTGTGTGTGTGTGTGTGTGTGTGTGTGTGTGTGTGTGTGTGTGCTTGTGTGTGCTTGTCCTTCAGTAAGTTGCAGGCCTTCCTGCTGCAGCAGCAGACCTTCCTGGAGAAGTGTGAGGCGTGGATGGAGTTCCTGGTGCAGACGGAGGAGAAGCTGGCCGTGGAGATCTCGGGGAACAACCAGAGCCTGCTGGAGCAGCAGAGAGCCCACGAGGTCCGACACCCACCCTCCAAACCTCCACCTCATCCTTATTCACACTCCGGGGTCACACTAATGCACTATTACACACAGTCACTCACCCAATATTCAACCTGATAAAATGGTATAGCCCCCTTATCTGTTACCTATGACCCTCATCTGTTACAAATGACCTATAGCCTGATCAAGCATTATTGCACACTACTAGTGAGTAACTTGCCCTATACTTGACAAGTAAACAGTGTTTCTGTGTGTCTGTGTGTGTGTGTGTACATGTGTGTAGCTGTTCCAGGCAGAGATGTTTAGTCGGCAGCAGATCCTGCACTCCATCATCAGTGACGGCCAGAGGCTGCTGGACCAGGGCCAGGTGGAGGACCGGTGAGAGGACACGGCTCTGCATTATGGAGTCATTACAGTTAGAGCATTACATTCAGCTCTCCTGGAGCCATTAACACACAGTTAGAGCATTACATTCAGCTCTACTGGAGCCATTAACACACAGTTAGAGCATTACATTCAGCTCTACTGGAGGCATTAACACACAGTTACAGCATTACATTCAGCTCTCCTGGAGCCATTAACACACAGTTACAGCATTACATTCAGCTCTCCTGGAGCCATTAACACACAGTTAGAGCATTACATTCAGCTCTACTGGAGCCATTAACACACAGTTAGAGCATTACATTCAGCTCTCCTGGAGCCATTAACACACAGTTAGAGCATTACATTCAGCTCTCCTGGAGCCATTAACACACAGTTACAGCATTACATTCAGCTCTACTGGAGTCATTAACACACAGTTAGAGCATTACATTCAGCTCTCCTGGAGCCATTAACACACAGTTACAGCATTACATTCCGCTCTCCTGGAGCCATTAACACACAGTTACAGCATTACATTCAGCTCTCCTGGAGCCATTAACACACAGTTAGAGCATTACATTCAGCTCTACTGGAGTCATTAACACACAGTTAGAGCATTACATTCAGCTCTCCTGGAGCCATTAACACACAGTTAGAGCATTACATTCAGCTCTCCTGGAGCCATTAACACACAGTTACAGCATTACATTCAGCTCTACTGGAGTCATTAACACACAGTTAGAGCATTACATTCAGCTCTCCTGGAGCCATTAACACACAGTTACAGCATTACATTCAGCTCTCCTGGAGCCATTAACACATTTTCACCATCCCTTCTTCCTTTCTCTTTTCCCTTTGCATTTCTCTTTTTTATTCTTTATCTATCTTTTCTCCCTCCCTCTCTCTCCCTGTTTCTTTCTATCCCTCTATTCCTCTCTCTCCCTCTCTTTCTCTCTCTCTCTCTCTTTCCCCCTCCCTTCTCTTCCCCTATCTCTCTCTCTCTCTCTCTCTCTCTCTGCAGTGATGAGTTCAGTCTGAAGCTGGCCCTGCTGAGTAACCAGTGGCAGGCGGTGGTGCGTCGCGCTCAGCAGCGGCGGGGGATCATCGACAGTCAGCTGCGCCAGTGGCAACGCTTCAGGCAGCTGGCCGAGAAGCTGCGCCGCTGGCTTCTGGAGGTGGCCCACGCGCCCACCGCCCCCAAACAGCCCATCCCCCTACAGCAGGCCCGCGCCATGCTGGACGCCGTGCAGGTACACAAGCCTGGGCGCATATACCCCCACCACACACTGACACACACACACACACACACACACACACTTTAATGCCTACATACAAAAATGTGTACACTAAAGGCCCATTCACACCAAGAACGATAACGATAACTATAAATAAATATCGTTCTCATTAATATGAATGACGACGTTCACACATAAACTATAATGATAACGACATGAAGAGCGATATCGTTGGGGATCACTTTCAGAGCGATTTTCAGAACGATGAAAAGCTAATAGCCAATCAGAAACCCATCAAATTTTAGCCGTCACATTCATTAACACAAGGAGAGACTTTGTTTATCGTTGTTCAGTGTGAACGCTTTTATCGTTATGGTTATAGTTATGGTTATAGTTATCGTTCTTGGTCTGAATGACCCTTAACAGAGACGTACAGTGGCAGGTACATGCACACAGTCCTCAGCCCTTACCACAAAAAACTTCAGGTACCACACACACACACACACACACACACACACACACACACACACACATCCTATGAAAATAAATGTTTTCTCACTCAACCCTTGTTGAGTATATTTGAATGTGTTTGTGTGTTTGTTTTGATCTCCAGCTGAAGGAGAAGGTGCTCCATAGACAACAGGGCAGCTACATCCTGACGGTGGAGGCCGGGCGGCAGCTGCTGCTGTCTGCAGACCGCCAGGCCGAGACCAGCCTGCAGGAGGAGCTAGTGAGCATCCAGGCCCGCTGGAGACAGGCCCAGCAGCAGCTTGAGGAGCAGAGGAGGGAGTTGGCCACACTGCTGCGGGTACACAACACACCTCACCACTATTCTTTGCAGCCGGAGGAACATTCTTAGGGCAATATGTTAATTTGTACATTGTTAATTAATATGTTAGTTAATACTTTTTGGTAGTTTAGGTATTTAGTAGGCTTTCTTAAAACCTTATTTGATTCTATTGAATAATATCTATGAACACGTATGTGTTTATTTGAGTCCGCCTTTCTACACTTTTACATACACCTTATTTAAAGACTGTTTTAGAGGACTGTGGTATGCCTCACACAGGAAAATGACCAGTGCTGTAGTTTATTATTTCACTGAAAATAATATAATGCCATAAAATATCTGAACTGCAACACTCAACATATCCTTGCAAAATCCTTGCAACATATCCTTGCAAAATTCAAAGTCATTCCTAATGTTTTACATATCCTTGCAAAACATTAGGAATGACTTTGAATCAGTTTTCAGTCAGT
>NC_055975.1:14768826-14961326 GCF_018492685.1 Alosa sapidissima
CTGTATGTGTGTTATATGTTTGTGTGTGTGTGTGTGTGTGTGTGTGTGTGTGACAGGCCTTCCAGAGGTCGCTGCACGAGAGCCTGCCCCAGCTGGAGCTGGTGAACAAGCAGTACCGGCGTTTGGCCAGAGAGGGGCGCACTGATGCCGCTCAGCAGCTCAAGGAAATGGCGCATACAGCCAACCAGCGCTGGGACCAGCTGCAGCGCAGGGCAGGAGCCATTCTACGCAGACTCAAGGTGACCAGGACCAGTACATCACACACACACACACACACACACACACACACACAGACACACACTGCAGTAACAAACAATAGTACTGTTCATATTGGAGGTTTAGGTATGGTAATGGTATTGTCATATGGATTGTGCTTATATGTATGTAATTAATTTGCTTTAGTGTATTAGGTAGTATTTAGTGTACTCAAGAAAATATGTGCACAAGGACTTTAGTCTATAGTATTTAGTGTAATTTTAAGATTCGTTTTTTTTTAGCTCATGTTTGTGTGAATACATGTATATACAGTGTTGCTATCAGCTGTTAGCTGGTAAATGGTATTTGAGTCAGTGTTGTGATGTTGTGTCTGTGAGGCTGTGAGCTTCAGGCAGTCCCACCTGCTGTGTGTGGAATGTCATGCTGCGACTTGACATAGTTGCCTGATGCCTGCTGACGGCTGCTGAGCTCTCTCTTTTCTGTGTGGCCATGCAGCACTTTATCAGTCAGAGGGAAGAGTTTGAGACGTCCCGGGAGAGCATCCTGGTGTGGCTGACGGAGATGGACCTCCAGCTCACCAACATCGAGCACTTCTCCGAGTGTGATGTTCAGGCCAAGATCACACAGCTGAAGGTGAGTGTGTGTGCCTGTGTAAATAGGAGATAGAGAGAGAGAGAGAGAGAGAGAGAATGTATGTTTGTGTTTCTACTTTGACATGTTTTGAGTGGGGAGTGCTTGTGTCCATTATGCTAAGCTTCCTGGCCTATAGGAATGGTCTGTATGATGTGTATGCGTATGTGAATACACCAGCCTGTGTGTGGGTGTCCAGTTTTATCTGTCTCTGACTGTGTGTGTGTGTGTGTGTGTGTGTGTCCGCGTGTCCGCAGGCGTTCCAGCAGGAGATTGCTCTGAACTGGGGCCGTCTGGAGGTGGTACTGCAGCGGGGCGGGCAGCTGATGGAGAAGAGCGAGCCGCTGGACGCCACCGTCATCGAGGACGAGCTGGAGGAGCTGCAGCGCTACTGCCAGGAGGTGGTGTCCCGCGTGGACCGCTACTACAGCAAGCTGCAGCGCCTACCGGTAAACAGCACACACACATGCACCCACACACACACACAAACACACAAGTGTGCGTATGTATGTTTGTATGTGTGCATGCATATTTTATGTGTGTGTGTGTGTGTTTGAATCTTTGTGTGTGTGTGTGTGTGTCTGATCGCTCTTTCTGCTCTCTGTCCGGCACCCCTCACAGCTGCTGGAGGACCAGGACTCGGTGTGGGAGCGTGAGTTCGAGATGGAGGACGGCAGTGACCTGTGCAGCCTGCCGTGGAGCGAGCGGCTGGCCGACAGCCTGGCCTCGCCGCAACCCTCGTCTAGCCGCTCGGGCGCCTCGCCCGTGGTGCTGTTGCGAGGCGCCGAGCGTTCGGGCCGCGATACACCTGCCAGCGTCGACTCCATCCCACTGGAGTGGGACCACGACTACGACCTGAGCCGCGGCCTGGAGAGCGCCGGACGAACACTGGACTCGGGGCACGAGCAGTCGGCCGACGAGGGCGACTTCCTGCAGGGCGGCGCTGTGGGGCTAACAGGTGAGTCACTGTTGGAGAATTATAGACACATGTCTCAATGTCAGACAGGCAATACATGTAACCAAACAAACACATACGCTGTGTATGTACAATTATATATTATTACATACTAAATACAGTTACATATATGCAGTATGTATGTACATAATCAAGCACACACATAAGGTGTACACTCACAGTTATATACATGCACTGTTACGTAAGGGTGTTCATGCTCAAACATGTGCTATGACAGCTCGCACATCAATCACACACACTGAACATGTTCATGACAGTGTTTAGGCCTCCAGCTCAAGACCAGACGCAAAACTATAACTGGAAAGTCTAGTCCCACGTACTGTATGGATCATAAAGTTCAGTCATGCTCAGATTGATGCTTATTTTTCCTCCCTAAGCAGCCATTGGTGAAACCGGAGAAAGTAATACATTAAAAAAACAAAAATATCAGCTCCGACATTTGTGTGCATTGTGCCATTAGAACGCCAGAGCCTCTTTTTTCCTGTGTCTCTATGTACAGTGCAAACGTATGTTTCCTTGCAGATGTAGTGATTCCTGAGAGCCCTGAGGCGTATGTTAGTCTTACTGAGCAGATTCTCAGAGCATCTAAGGGTAGGCCACCACAAGCTGAGGCTACAGCATGCCATGCTGCGGGCTCACAACACCGTTCACCTCTCCACGCCAGTCCACTGTCCCTTACGCCTCTGCACGCTCTCTCTCTCTCGCTCTCTCTCTCTCTCTCTCAGATTGGCTAAACGTGCCTATGCATTGTAACAGAATTCATGCCTTGTAGCAGAATTCATTGAAGTGCTACGGAAAAAAAGTCAAGGCACTCAAATGATTTGTGAAGTAGAGGGTGCAGAGTTGCGTATTGACACGGTCTGTGTTTTGTAACTGCTAACCTCCTGACATTTTAGTTTCAGTCACCCGAATCTGACTTCTGTAATAACTCCAGTTTCTAACCCCGCTTGGTCGGCTCTTCTCTGTCTCTGATTTGCAGTGCCTGATTTCAGTCTGATGTGCTCGAAAATCAATCAAGCTTCATTTTTTTTTTTTTTTTTTTTTTACTCTGATCAGTTTCAGTTCACTTTCTAACTTCCTCAGTCTTCACTAGTTGATTGGTTTGATTTCCATTTGTTTAGTTGTTCTGGTCGAGTCCCACTGAATCTGTTCTGAGTCTCACTGGTCCAAACTTGTTCCTTGTCAGTGTGACTGGATTTAAATGTGATTGATTGGGTCTGATTGGGTTGTGTTTGTGTGTTTACATATGCAATTATACAAATTAATTGTGTTTAATGGTGATTCATGTGATCCATCAGATGAATTGGGAGCTTTAAAAGCTATTTCAGACATTTGCATTCTGAATTGACATGATGCTGTTGATTGATACTGAGTTTCCCAAATTGTCAATGTTTCACATGAATTCCATTACTCTGTACTAGGTTGGGTGTTATTGGTAAGATCATCCAGACTGATTGGTCGAGATTGATTGAGTGTGTTTGATTGACACTTTGTAGTAGACCTAGATTCATTTAGGAGTGTTTAGAGTGTTTTGAAGTGATTGTGAACAATTCACTGTCTCACCGATTGTGTCTAATGGATTTCCATTTGTTTGGTTTTGTGTGTGACTGGCTGGCTGGGTTTCAATGTTCTAATTGTCTGATGTTGAATCTGTTGCATTTGATTGGTTTGATCCTGATTGCATGATCACCACTCTTGCAGTGTTGTTCCCTTCACTTCCAGTGGTGCACTTGAGGAGTTCCTATGTAGCACTGGTGTTGAATCTGCAGCCACAGACACGGAACACAAACGTGATTGTGGTCATGCATGGACACCTAAATTGGTGTAGGGTTGTGTGTGTGTGCTGCAATGCAATGCAATGTGCTGCAGTATGTAACTGCAATGTAAAATAGACATAAGAGTGGCCCCTTCCTATTCCTTACATCACTTCCTGTTTGTGCAGGTGAGCTGGGCTCCCTGGAGACACACCTGCGGCAGCTGGACAGAGCTCTGGACTCCAGCCGCTTCCACCTGCAGCAGACGGAGAACATCATCCGTAGCCGCACGCCCACCGGCCCCGAGCTTGACACCTCATACATGGGCTATGTGAGTATCTGAAGACCTACCACCCCTGTGTGTGTGTGTGTGTGTGTGTGTGTGTGTGTGTGTGTGTGTGTGTGTGTGTGTGTGTGCGTCTATAGGGTGACATGACATTTGCCTGCTCATTTCTGCAGATGCGTTTGCTGGGCGAGTGTCGGGGCAGCATGGAGGCGTTGAAGCGCGTGGGCGTGGAACTGACCCAGGAGCAGGAGAAGATGTCCGGTCTGGGCAGCGCCAGCATAGCCGAATCGCAGACCTCAGGTCGGTTTACAATCACAACAGCACTATAACAGACAACATGTACTACGTCCTTTCACAAAAAAATACGTTCAGAACATTTTCCATTTCTGACACTCATTTTAATACTCATCTTCTGATTCTCATTTTGCTACTGCTTTTGCATGTAAATAACAGAATTATTTTCTAAAAATGTTGTGTGTGTGTGTGTATGAATATTTTGTGTGTGTGTGTGTATGCGTGTGTATGCATATTTTGTGTGTGTGTGTGTGTGCGCATATTTTGTGTGTGTGTGCGTGTGTGTGTGTGTGTGTGTGTGTGTGTGTGTCTATGCATATTGTGTGTGTGTGTGTATGTGTGTGTGTGTGTGTGCGTGCATGTGTGTACAGGTGTGATTGAGCGCTGGGAGCTGCTCCAGGCCCAGGCCATCAGTAAGGAGCGGCGCATGCAGCAGCGGCTGCAGCAATGGCAGCAGTTCAGCTCGGACCTGAGCAGCCTGGGGGCGTGGCTACAGGTGGCCGAGACCGAGCTGCAGCAGCAGAGACAGTTGGAGGCCAGCACAGACATCGACGCCATCCAACAGCGCATCAAAACCCTCAAGGTACACTGTTGATCTGTGTGTGTGTGAGTGTGTGTGTGTGTGTGTGTGTGTGAGTGTGTGAGAGAGGATACAAGCCACCCAAAACTAACTACATTTACATTGGCTTATTTAGCAGATGCTTTTAATCCACTGCAATTTACAAAAATGAGGAATAACATTCAAGCTGAGGATGAGAGCGTAGATGTTTTAAGTACTAGTGAAAGTGTAGTTGAAGGAGGAAGTGGTAAACTGAAAAACTTAACTTGTTAACGTTACACACTCTCTTTCCTATGGCCACTGTATTGCACTGTGCTAACAGCGAGAATGCTGCTGTGTTGATTAGTGCCAGGACTACATATTTGCAAATGGAGTTCACAATGCATGGCTGACGTGTTGAGACCTGTGTTGGCACTACAGTTTGCCAACCTATTTTAAATATTTATGCATCACAGAGTTACAAGTGTTTGAAATCAGTCTCCATTTTCTCACCTCTGTTCTTCCAGGATTTGCAGAAGGGCATTGACCAACGCAAGGCCATCGTTCTGTCTGTGAACCTGTGCAGCGCTGAGTTCCTGAAGCCGTCCGAGGCGGCCACTGCCCAGGAGGCAGAGCAGGGCGTGGAGGAGATTCGGGCTCGACTCAAGGACATGAATGACCGCTGGGACAGGCTGGGAGAGGGCCTGAGCGCGTGGCGCGATTCCCTGCAAGAGGCGCTTATGCAGTGCCAGGTATGTCTGTGTTTCTGTGTATGTGCATGTGTTTGTGTGTGTGCTGTGTGTTATGTCAGTGTGTTAACCTAATGTGCTGTAACTTATTATTGTACCTTTTGTGTACGTGTCTTTCCTAATATTTTGAAGTCTGTGAGTGTTTACTTCTTGCTGATGTCAAGCTCTAAAAAGGATTAAACTCAGATGGATGACTGTCCTTTTCTCATGTGAGTTTGTGTTTGTCATTCTCTACCTGTCTCCTCAGGACTTCCATGAGATGAGTCATGGACTGCTGCTGTGGCTGGAGAACATTGACCGCCGACGGAACCAGATGGTCCCCATCGACACGACCCTGGACAGAGACACGCTTCAGGAGCACCTCAAAACCCTCTCGGTAAAACACCAACATCCCAGATCATTCAGGCAGACAGACAGACGCACACTTTTTTAATCCCCGTTCTTTATGTCTTTGAGTGTCCTTATTTGTGTGTATTAAGTATAGAGTATAGAGTAAGTATGGTGGATGTTTGAGTGTGGGTGTTTAGGGTTTACACGTGCATGCATTTTTCTATTATTGTTGTACTGTGTTAATGAACTGGGTTCTGTGCGGTCCTCTTAAGCAAATCCGGCGCGAGCTGGTGGACTCGCAGCTGAAGGTGGCCTCCCTGCAGGACATGTCCCTGCAGCTGCTGGTCCACGCGGTGGGACAGGACTGCCTGGAGGCCAAGGAGAAGGTCCACGTCATCGGCAACCGGCTCAAGCTGCTCCTCAAGGAGGTGTCCCGCCACATCCGCGAGCTGGAGCGAAACTTGGACATCACCAGCAGTCAGCAGGTGCCTCTTCTCACCCTCTGATGGTTTTGTTTCTCCTCTTTCATCGTCCATTTCTCCCCTCTCTTTTGTTTTCGTCAGGCTTTGCCGCTATTAACCTCTTTAGGCCCAATCCCATTTCTCAGCCCTTCTCCTACCCCATGTCCCTCGAAACAGAGTGCCATGGCATAAGGGTGAGAATATTCCTCTTGGAAATGATTGTTTTAATGTTAAAATCCCTACAGTATTAATGCCAAATTTTGACATCAACGAGTCTCTCGGTGTGCTTGTGCTGTCATGTTTATCCGGTGTGCCCAGTGTATGCTGGGACATTTCTCTTACCCCTTCGTTTCAAGTGTGGTCCTGAAAAATCTTGTTGTCCTGAAAAAGGCTGTGGAGCCCTACCACTTATCCCTACCCCTCCATCCAAAAAATAATTGGGATACCCCTTCTTCTAACCTGAATGTGCAAAACGAAGGGGAAGGGGTAAGGGGTAGAAATGGGATTAGGCCTCAGAGTCTTCATCTTCATCTTCGATTGAGATATAAATCTACATTTGCCAGAAATAAGCTATATTTGTTTTGTAACTGAGTTCTTTCTCATCTATCTATAAATTGCAGACACGTCTGTCTGTCTGTTATTCTGTCTGTCTATCTCTCGAACCGTTTGTCTGAATGATTTCAAACTGGCAGGTGTCTTGAGTACGTCCAGTGTCAAGTTTGACGTTGTTTGGATAAGCTATGCAAAATATATTGTTAAATATATAAAAGAAGCACACATTGGCTTTCTCCGCTCTACTGTATCCACTCCCTCTCTCACATACCACTGTAGGCTCGCATATCTGTAGAACCGTTAGTTCGATTGATTTCAAACTTGACAGGTGTCTTGCTACAGGCACAAGTAAGTGCAGTGCCAAGTTTAACGTTATTTGGATAAGTAATGCAAAAGCTCATTAAATATTTCGGTAAAAGAAGCACACATTGGCTTTCTTTGCTGTAGTCACACCCCCATAGCACAGTGCAGGACTAGAGACAGAGGGGGTAAGCAGAGTTTTGGCAGCACTGAATCACGGGTCAAGATGTAAGATGTTCATCAACAATAAAGACTCCCTGCAGTTTGCTTGCATAAAATGATTTAGCGGATTTTGCAACAATACGCTATCAAACATGGGAAGCCAATGCAGTGGTTATTCAAAATGACGTAAAAATGATGTGCAATAAACTAGAACTTTGAATAGCCCATGCTACTTTGGACTTGAGACTTGAATAAACCACTGACAATTCTGACTGCAAGGTCCCAAATTGAAACGAGCGATAGGCTAATGGTCCTGAATTTAAGGATGTTTCAGAATGCCACAGAGCTAGACAACACCACATTGTAACAAATTTCATACGATGATGCATCATTCCACAAAATGGTTTGTCTTCTCTATCAGGAAGTTATTCAAGCTTAACAGTAAACAGCTTTAACAGTAAGCTTAACTTAACTCAAAACAGCTGTTAGGCTTATGTCATTTTGATCTGTAAAAATGTCACTTGCAGCCATGCCTAAATTCTGCCTACTGCACATTAATTATAGGGTAATATATTATGATATAATATTCAGTATTAATTGTTGAATGCTTCTCCCTATCATCCTGCTTCTCCCTATCATCCTGTTTTCCCCTATCATCCTATTGTTTAAAGCAGGCATACCTGCGGGTATGTAATTGGGCTATGGGTTTTCTACAAGAATGGCATGTTTGAACGGGCATTGCACTAGTAATTTAAATGAGCTTTTCAAGAGCTTTGCAAAGTGGGTTAAAGTTAGGTCTGTCTCTAAAACAGCCACCTGATTTCATCATTGTTTGTGCATTCATGTGCTCCTCATTTTTTTCTCATAGGACCTGTCCTCGTGGTCATCTACCGATGAGCTGGACACGTCTGGTTCCCAAAGTCCAGTCTCCGGGGCCAGCACACCCAGTCGCCGGCGATCGGTAATGTACACTCCTTCCGTTTTGTACTGCCCTCCTCCCCCCCCCCCCCCTTTCCCTCAAGAGCAGGAGAATTACAGCTGTCACCTGAGAGACCTGTAGGCCAGTCACCCGAATGTCCAAACCCTCAGTCCGTTTAGCTCAGTCACTCCCAGCTCCTGGAATGTCGCCAGAAACCCGAAGATACCTGTCTGCCACGCCACTGTGACCCTCACGCAGGTCCCCTCCTTTCCAGATGTCAAACTTTAACCCTGTCCTCCAGTGACCTTGACCTTGGGCTCCAGCATGTTCCCACCCCCCCACTGCTGAAGAGTGCAGATTGCTCCTGATCTCTTTAATTCCCTTGCTTCCAACCCAAGTGAATCAACCCCCATCCTACCACCCAACCTGCAGATCAGTGTATCTGTGCCCTTGTCCCTCTTTAACTCTCTCTAGTGTCTTTTAGACCCCTGTTAGAGAGTGGCCAATGGATACTGGCTTTCTGTCTGTCTCAAACACAATCTGTGATTGTGCCAACACTTAAGCATGAACCACCATATTACCATAGATTCCCTTGTCACCAATACAAAGACTAGCATGTGTATTGATGTACACTGAGGAACTAAACATGGCCCGATTGCAGCCAGCATGTAGTTGTCCATGTGTGTGTTGTGTTTTGCGAAGCCAGTCTCCTGCCCTCCTGTATAGCTCCCAGGCCTCAGTTCCATCTGCCTCTGGAGCTCTTCTCTCATCCCTCTCATTGGTTTTTGGGGGTTTCTCTCATCGGGTAGCTTTGTCTTGATTTGTCTGGACTGAAACATTCTTTCTTTCTTTTACCCCCCTGTTCATTGCAAACAGCCCCGGGGTAAAAGTAGCGGGGGCCAGGCCGGACCCCCAGAGAGCGGCCCGCCACACAGGTACCTGTCTCCTGGTTTCTAGAACCCCTAGAAGATCATGGAACCCGGGCCATGTTCTCAGCAGAAAACTTTCAGACCTGCAAAACCAGAACTACAGTAGAAACTCCAGCAGAACATCCATATGAGTTCTTTAGCTAATGCAGTATATTATGCCTAATTTTGCTGTGCTTGCACTGAAACTCACCTATAAACACTGCAAAGGAACAAAAACAGGTGAAAATATGCTACATGGTTCAGAGCAAGCATGGAATAGATTGATCTGAAGAATCAAAAAGGTGATATCTGCAATGAGCATCATGCCAGTGGCCTCCATGATCTTCTATAAATCTAGACCACTAAAGTAGGGCTCTAGCGTAGCTCCAGCCGGTGAACACAGACTCACAGACCAGCAGGAGCGCTACTCTTGAAGGGCTTCTTTCTCTCTCTCTCTCTCGCTGTCCCTCTCTCTGTCTCATTGTCCAACTGCTGCCCTGGACTGCAGCTTTGCCCAGTCCTCACTCTCAGCTTTCTCAGTGGCCGTCAAGCTCGCAGCTCAGGCTTCTTCACAAATCTTCAGTCAGCAGCACGCTAGGGAACGCCAGAGAAAGCCAAAAAGCGTCTGCAATGAACAATGTGTCGGTCGCATTCACTTTCTCTTCGTTTCACTACTCTGTCCTCTCTGTCTTGTCTGTGGCATCTTCTCTAACTGATTTACCCCACCCCATCTCTCCCCGTGCTCCAGCCATCTGCGCGCCCCCCCCCCCCCCCCCGGCATTTCTCACCCTCTTTAGGGGTGTCAAGGTTGTCTGCTGACCCTCAGAACACACTGGAGCTCACATACAGAAAGATGTCCTCAGAATGAGGATATACTTTCATTTTAAAACTCCTTTCTGTGTGTGTGTGTGTGTGTGTGTGTGTGTGTGTGTGTGTGTGTGCATATACTTGTGTGTGTTTGTTTATGTGGATGTTGTCATAATGGCTGGCCGAGATGGCATGATAGATAGTCACAATATTTCTCCTTTAGGTGATGTATTTCCATAAGGAAGACTGGCCTTGTTACTCAGTAGAGGGTAATGACTAACTCTGTCAGTCACCGGGTGGTAACGGGAGAAGAGGACTGGCTGTGTTATTGGATGGGAGAATGTGGCCACTTTTCTATAAGAGAAATGATTGTTTATGTGGATTGGCTGGTTGTTGTGCTGAGTCAGTGGAGTTCTCGGGGAAGCCACCCTGTGTGCTTTTGGAGAGTGAATGTCCTTCATGTGCCTCGTGTCCCCTGGAGCAACTGCTGCAAGCTTTGTTTCCCCTCTTGGACTCTGAGCATGAGCCTTGACCCTGGAGCTGCAGGAGAGGTCCTTGTCTTCTTTCTGCTACTGCAGCCTTGCATTTCCCCTCCAGCTAACTACTGAACAAACAACCAAAGTGTTGTGCTTTGTTAGTGTGACCAAAGAAACATATAACATGCAACATCTGTGGCCTTGTGATATCTCAGAAACAAAACATGAGTGTCACTGAATTGTGGTAGGTTCCTCTGTAGAACAGTGTTGTGTTAGACCAGTGTTAGGTTTTGTGTTTAGGTAGCTTTGTGTTAGAAACTGAGAAAATTCAAAACTGATGTGATAGAACTGTCTCCACAAATAAAGATAAAAAATAAAAAATCCTGTAAATATAGCATACAGTACTGTACATTAGTGTATATTAAGATAGTGACATAAGACTCATGAAAATGTGTTGCAGAGTTAGCAAAATGGCTAACACCCACAAACAAAACAAAACCGCAAAGCCTTGCTGGTGTGATCTTTCACTGGAATGCTTAAGAGCTGTTTAATGGCATGCATTTTCATTCTTGGACTAACTTTAACAACATAACAGACTCAGTACAGGAGCCCGTACAACAGAAACCGTAATTTCCTGTCAGGTGTACATGTGACAGGCCGTGAGGTGGATTGAAGCAAACCTGGTCTTGTCTTCTACTCTGCTCCCTTACTCAGGGTACTCAGCGCCGTTGGATCCGCTTCCTCCCGTTCTGAGGGGATTGTATCATCGTGGCGACGGGGCTCGATGGTCCAGCGCGTGTTGTGGACGGCGCTGCCCCTCCAGCTGCTTCTGTTGCTGCTGCTCCTGGCTCTGGCCTGCCTGGTGCCCTCCGGCGAGCACCACTACAGCTGCTCCCAGTCCAACAATTTTGCCCGCTCCTTCCACCCCATGCTCAGCTACACCAATGGGCCACCGCCCATCTGAGCTCCAGAAGGTAGCAAAGGAGGAAGAGAAAAGGGGGGGGGGGGAGTGAGAGTTTATGGAGATGCCACTACACTGTCAGTTCATAACAATAGTGAAGAAAGCCAACTGCCCTATGTATACCATGACTACCCACACTCTCCATCTTGTGTCAGTGTTCAGACTAATCTTTGGGGATGTGCTGAAGTGCACCTCTCTGAACTACTATGTGGGCCAAGTGGCTACAAGTGCTACATGAACATATCTTCCACTCTTCTGATGTATGCGAATGAGTGCAGTACTGGATATAGAGTGTAAATTGCTGCTGTTGAAGGTACAACACGGTTGCCATTCATGTCATAAGGCCTATGTTTTTCATGTCCTTTTTTTAATGGAAAGTATTGTCAGTTAAGTTCCACACAAAAAAACTATATTAAGCCTGTGGATCAGTTGAAAATATATGAATAACTAGTAAAATATTAAGAATTATATTGCAATTATTTTTTACATGTATTTTTTTGGCATGCTGTTATAATCTTTTATTTTAAAAATGTCATATACTTATACTGTCGGAACTTGTCATTGTGAAATGTTGATTTATGCTGTCAACTAACTTAATATCAGACTCGAGAACTGAATCATGAATATTATATGAATAACCACAGCCATTGTGGAAGATATATTTATGTATGTACAGTTTGCTAAGGCCTAACAACCTTTGCATTTTAAATACATAACAATATACATAACATGATATATGCTTTCTGTGTGTTTGTGAGATGACTATAAACTAAATTGCGCATTCTTGTCTGTGTGGGACAACACTGGTGCCGCTGTAGCCTACAGTATCACTCAAGCAATGTCCTGCCAAGGACTAACTCTGAGACACACACAACAACACTTAGATAACCAAATAGTACTAACTCAATGAAAGTATTGTGCAGATTTTTGAAATGAAGAATGAAATTAATATTGTTTTAAAGTTGTGCACTTAGGCCATGCTCCCATTGGGCCAATTGTTGTGTATCAATTTGATCATTTAGTCCTTGAGCGATGACTTGCTTTACCTCAAATGTCTTTACAAATAGTCTCAACATTTTGATATATTTCGGGCCAGTTATGTGCCTTTTATCATACCCATTGCCAGCCACAATTCTGTATAACTTTTTCTGATATTTTGCTTAAGGGCGTACTCACACTGTGCCATCCGTACGTTTGGACCCTAAAGTCCGGTTCGTTTGACCAGTGTGATTGCTCCGTACCGTAACTTACGGTACCGCATGGTATGCTTATCCGCCTGAGGAGGTGAACTCGGGCACGGTATGACTGGGCGAAGATTCTAAAGCACAGCAGCTTAACTGTGTGCCTGGGTACAGTTTGATAGTATGCACGCATTGCAGACCAAGAACGGGAGTGAACCGTACTTTGACACAGTACAAGCTAACCGTGCCGAGTACACCAAGACAGAAAAAGTACTTGGGGTTTGTCAGACATCACTGAAACATGATAGGCACATAAACAAAAATTAAGTTCTTTTTGACTTCAAAAACACTTCATGTGGGCTTGGTATATAAAATGTCTGGTTGAGGATCAGTAGTCCAATGCTGTGAGGCTGTTTCTACTCCAAAGGTAATAAGAAACTAAATAGTTCTCATAACCCACATGGCGTTGTAGAGTCCAGGAGGACTAGGTGATTTTAAATCAAAATCTGACTGTTTCTGTCAAGAATGGCTAGAATTGGTGATGGTTAAATAGACAGTAATCCCAAAGTACACTTCAAAATCCACTCCACTGGCTAAATGAACAGAACATTAAACTTTTCACTTTGGCAGATCAAAATTCTATTGAAAACTTGTGGGTTGAGCTCAAGTGGAGACCCAGGATTTCGGCATTGAGGAATGTCGACACTCATTTTGTGTTCATGTAAGACATCACAAGAGGAAACATTATGTTGGCAAAACTGGGTTGCACAAAATAAATAGCCTTTCTTTAGACAATAAGGGTGAAAATAATTCTGAAGTATAGGCCTTTTAATTGATATTCCAATGGGGGGAAAATACATGAAGCTGTGACTTTTGGACATCATTTGAGAAAATTCACAGTAGCCTACGTGTTTTTGTCATACTAGAAATAGAGAGGTAGGCTATGCCTGCAGGCCTTGATTGTAACTAGGCATGAATTCCAACCTGTTGGTTTCCCGAGTGAATTGACAGAAGCAATGACTTCACTTTTTATGAATAGAATAGACTGTTCTAGACTGCTGTTCCAATGACTAGATTCTAACTTGGCAAAATGGCATATTTCAAATGCAATGAGAGATTGAGAAATGTAAAATCTACATTCCCTTGTGAATGACGAGCACCAAACCAGTCCACCAACCCAATAGATGACAGTGGCGAGCTATAATTCGGTTACTTCACAACTTCGTAGATACCCGAAGAAAAACGAACTGCTGTGGTCACGGTGACCAAAATCTGTGGCCCACCCTCTGCATCTCTGCGACAGCATGGCGGCGTTGGAGACTCGGGAATGTGAGACAGAGGGTTGCAATAGCGAGGCAAAACTTCAGTGCCCAACATGCATTAAACTTGGAATCCAAGGTTCATATTTCTGTTCGCAGGTATGATTTTCCTGGGTTGTTTGGAAGTGTTTTGTAAAGGCATCCATTTTCAACGGCACACCCCGTCCGGAGACAGCGGCTTGTCAGCTAATGTTAATGTTAGCTCTGTGTTCTTGTAGCGTTGTGCATGTGTCACACGAGGAGTTGCCTGCTTGCATGGCCTGGTGTCAACTGGCCGGTCACTTGCAGCTCCTTGAGTTTAGTTAGCTATTAACTTGAGTAACGTTACAGTGGTAGCCTCAAGTCTCAGCCTTCTTAACCCAAAGCTACTTTTATGACATTTCTCACAACTTAACTTGGCTACCTTAGCTTATATTACCTAGCTAGCTGAGTTGGCTAATGTTAGCTTCAACCCTACGTTTCCCATTGGTTAGCTAGGATAACGTCTGCTAGCATTAGAAAATGCATCTGATGTCATTGTTTTCCACGAATTGTTTAATATTAGGGCAAATTCTGGTAGAATGAATGACTAGAACTAAATGTATCTAGCGAAACTTCAAGGTAGAGTTAGCTGAACGTTAATCAAGGCTTCGTACGTAACAAGTTGGTGTAACTGTTAACGTTACGTTAATCATGTTATTTATTAACGTCACCTTAAGTCACAACATTAAGGAAGCTACTACTGAGGCTTGTTAGGTGTATTTATCAGATGGGTAACTATACGACCTAATCTAACGTAATGCTATTGATGTAGCATTCTCCTAAACCATATTGCTGAATATCTGAGCTCGACAACGTTAGCCAGTTTGCTGTAAATGTGAAAATTCCACACGGATGGTCGGCATAACGTAACGTTAGCTGACGTTCAGATGTTGAGTCAGCATGATGTGTATCCGGGAAGCTAATTGCACACCATGAATAGTACACATGACAAGCGAATATTAATTTATATTTGGAAGGTTTTAAGACATGTCCCGTAAAACTTTTAGATCAACAGGCATCCGCTGGCTGTCTGACTTAATGGGTAATGAGGTTTTGTCATCTGGTCAGGTAGTCACACCCTACCCCAGCTCACTGTTACACTGGGCTTGATTTGAGTCATTGCCTCAGACCAGTAAGGCATTGATCATACTGTCCAAAACAAACAGTCTAATCAACCTCGTGTGTGGATCTGCTGTTATGACACAGCATGGCCATACATCCACTTTAAAGTTCAAAATATTGGCCAAATCTTATTTTGGTAGATGCTGATATTTGTCTAGTTTCAGTCTCAAGCTGAGAGGCAGTGGAACTGGACATAGTTCCTAAATTGCTCCTGTAGCTTTACTTCAAATCACTTGATAAAATTATTTGACTAAGTAGGTAAAGTAGGTAAGCTTTCCTTGTGTGGGTGAACATGTTGCAAAGGGACACTCATATCCTGCCTATTTAAAATGAGGAGGCCCATGGCAACCTCTCAGTGTTTAACAAGACATCTCTAGTAAGTAAGATATGCCAACATATCCTGAAACATGCAAACACAGCCTCAGGTCAGTGGTCAGTTATAGCCTCACCGAAACCATATAGGGTTGTCCAGTTCACTCACTGGTACTGTTCTATATATTTGGTGTCAGCTTACCCATCTGCATGAGACGGTGACAGATGACATACCACCTGATATCTACATATACTATGCCTTTGTAGGTTACACTCTAATTGGCTGGGGAGGCAGACCTGTTCTTTGCCATGTTTAAGTAGTAATGAGAAGACTTGACGCCAACAGTCTCTTGTGTGATTAGGTTCTACCTAGTGTAGATTAGGGTAGTGTTGTGTATAATACCTGTAGCCTAAGTCTGTCTGCTCAGGTGCTTTTAGAATCTGCTGTCTACTCTTAAAGACTGACTGGCATTTTGGTTGTCAACCAGTTGATTGTATTCAGAATATATCCTATATCATGTTATCATTTGCTTCTTGATAGATAGATAGATAGATAGATAGATACTTTATTGATCCCCAGGGGAAATTCAAGTTTTTTTTTTTTTTTAGATAGATAGATCTATTAGATAGATAGAACTATTAAAATAACTCTTAATAATAACTTAATAATAATCTAATAATGTTTGTCATACAGGAATGCTTCAAGGGTAGTTGGTCCACTCATAAATTGCTCCACAAAAAAGCAAGTAAGTTCTTTTTTTCATTGATTTGCACTGCATGTTTAACAAAACCCCTACAAGAGTTGTTCTCTCACACACAGAAGTAACAGTAGTCTACCTAAACAATTTCTTGCATGGCATTATGTGCCTTTTGTGCCATACGTATGGAGTAACTTGTGTCTGTGTGTGTGTGTCTGTGTGTGTGTGTGTCTGATCAGAGGACGTTGTGAACTGTGTGGAGCAGGACACCAATACCGACCCATGGCCAGGCTACCGATACACGGGCAAGCTCCGCCCTCACTATCCACTGGTGGGGCCCCTGCACTCCACCATTATCTCACATTATCAGTCACATTCATAACGTTGGCACTTATGTATAGACCCTTTCAAGAGAGTTCCATTATCAGCATCATAGTTGGCCCCACAAGACTTCCTTTTTAACATTCCATATGTTATCTTAATGCAGAGGAAGTAGTTGGGGGCCCAAATAGAACGTTCAAGCATTGTTTTTGTTTACCTTGTTGAAAGGGTCCATAATTCGCCTTATTCACACAACGGCCACTGTAAACCAAAACATGGCTATGGGGTACGCAAACCATTTCATTGTTGTGTTCTATGTGTTCGCCAGTAGGTGGCGACAACGCGTTAATGATAGTCAGTGTACCCCATATCCTCCTTTTGGTTTACACATGGCCGCCATGTGAATAAGGCGAATATTCTTATGTATGTATTACTGCAGGAGGGGCTGAAACACTAGAGATTTACTCTACTTATACACATATGATAAGGTGTAACAATAAATTAATCTCGAATGTCTGTCAACACAATGGCACATCAATACCATTGCTTAATTGTCTCTGTATTTATGCTTACTGATCTTTATGTTTATGTCTTTGTGCTATACTGGATGCTTTTTTAGACTCCCAAACGGCCTGTTCCTGGGAGCATCCAAAGACCTGACTATGCTGACCACCCCATGGGTAAATAAGCCTTACACTTACGCAGATATATGTGCACACACAGGCACAAGCATTAGATGTGGACACTCAGTGATTAATATTGCAGCAATGTGAGTGAAAATGTGTGTTTCTCATCTGGAGCAGCAGACAGTGGGAGTAAGTAACACATAGTGCCATAGAGATGTAGACTTGTAGTCAAAAGCTCAGCTGTATTGTAGAGATGCATAGAGAACTAGACAGAATTTGTGTCAGAGTTTGTTTGCTGAATTCTGTGTTTAGAATTGTAGAGTATAAGCGTGGGTTTTGGTGTGAATGATTGTTGTAGATGTAGAAACATAGGAGGAGCTGTGTGTGTGTGTATTTTGTGCGTGTTTTTGTGTGTGTGTTGCTCAGAGCATTTTTTTTTTTTTTTCATATATAAATGTCAGTTTTGTGAAGATAAAATGAAAGTGTACTATAAATGTATGTGTAAGGGGTCTGTAGGCAGAGCAAAATAATAATTCCAGCAAATTCAAAATGAATCATGATGGGAGCAAAAAAGGAGCATGTCGCAATGTCCAATGTCTTGTTCTTGAAGGTCGGAGGATCATAAGAGTTATGACCAAATTAACGTTATATGCACACATGAAATGAAGTTGTTTTTCTCCAGAGTGGAAAGTCCAAAAATTTCTAAAATTGCCCCAATTGGTCATAAAGGTTTGATGACCATGACGTGTCTGAAATGTATGTTCCTGAGCTTAACATATTTGCTGAAATCCTGAGACATGGACATGAATGGAACAGTGACTGCCTCTGGTCTGCATGAAGGCAGATTTGTAAACAACCAACCCCCCACCCCACCCACCCAAGAGCGATCTGGGTTCTAGGAAGTGGCTGGTCATGAAGCAAGAATTTTTAATAAGGGAGAATTTTCACTCTCACGACTTACGCGTTGTGAAGGGGGCACTCACAAGAGAGTCCAACATTTATTCTGTTTCCGATATATTCCACCATACTAATAAGAACAGCACTGGCGCCAAAATTTTAGGAACTTGACAGATTTTTAAAACTTTGATTTAGTGGTGCTGATGACATTCACTCATTGCTAGCCTGACCTTACATTAGCAGGAACTGCTAGAAGTCACCTTATCCTGTAGAATAAACGGAATGTAGAAGAAACGGGTGAAATGGAGCCAGTTTCTGTACAATGGAACTAATTGGAAGTGAACAGGTCCGTAGACTCTGATGATGCATCTTGCTCAGTCTGTCTACAATCTTTGTCCCTAGTGTTAGTGCAGTTGAGTCGTGGGAAATCGGTATTAGTTACACTAATATACGCATACATTTTAATTTCAGTTGGAGTTCAGCTTGTTTGTGCATACAATGGTTTGTTATGAATTATGTTTGTCTAACTGTCCAGGCATTTTCTCTACTGACACAGGTTGCATTCAGTTGAATCTATTTGTTTTCCCCGTCATGGGGAGATGCCGTGTTGGCCACGTAGGGCCATTAATCACGATGATGACTAAACTCTGTCTGTATCTGTTATGCTCCTGCCAATAAGTAGGAGCTTGCCACACCTGCATCCTAGTCCACCTGCTAGGAAGAGACATAAGACAGGCACACTGAGTGGGCAGGGCCTGGGTAGTCGCGGCAGTGTCGTAATAGTGTGTTTTTGTGTTGCTAGACTGTTGACTGGACGTCTGAGGGGATTGCTGTATAAAATACCGATTTACAATGACCGACTGCTTTATGGGGTGTAATGTGTTTTGAATAATGTGTGAAATAGGAGGTCTGTGTGTTAGACTGTATGCCTACCCTGTATGGGTCTTCGTATTGGAGAATGCGCGCGGGTGTGTGTGTCTGTGTTTGTTGCTCAAGTTCTTCTCTCGCTCACCGCAGCAGCAGAGGTGGGGCTTTTGGCAGGTACGAGGCCCCGCCGCTGTTCGTGTGAGTGGCCGTGTGTGTGTGTGTGTTTGTGTGTTTGTCCGTCTCCATATGAAAGTCCTATGTTTGGATTTGTGTGATTATCTTAATTAGCTGTAGGCCACCGTCTGTGTCTCAGTGTTGTGTAAGTGTGTGAGTGTTGGTGTCCACACCAGATCCAGGTTAATTAAACAAGGTGTGTTTAGCAAGTCTAAATTTGTGTGGTCTGGTTTTGGTGTACAGCGGTATGTGGAGTTTGTCTCTGTGGTTGTAGCATGGCTTTGTCGGATCTGCATGCCTCTTGTGTCCGGCAGCCCACTTGTTGTCATTGATGAGATGAGAGTGGATGGTTTGGAGTTGTATGGATGTACATGGATGAGAAGAATGGCCATCAGATGGTTCTTTGCATAAGTGAGAATATGTGTGTTATGTGATGCCTTTAGTATGCGTGTGAGAGACAGAGGTGTGTGTGTGTGTATATGCACACACACACATATATATATATACACACACACACACACACACACAGAAATGGATGTGTATTTCCTATCTGTGATTTTTGTATGTTAATTATGGCTGTGTGTGCAGGCATGTCTGAGTCGGAGCAATCCCTGAAAGGGACATCCCAGATAAAGATCTTGACGAACGATGAGATTGAAGGCATGCAAACAGTGTGTAAGGTAATGCTCTGGAACTGTACTCTCTGACCTCTATTGTCCTCCTCAATTGTTGTTATTCGCAGCTGGCTTCTTTGTTGGTAAATGTTTCTGGTCTCGACTTTGCAGTTAGCACGGGAAGTGTTGGACATCGCTGCCTTGATGGTCAAACCAGGGGTCACGACGGAGGAGATTGACCATGCTGTACACCTGGTAAAGAGTCTCAGCTTCCTCCCTCTCTGTCAGCCCCCCCCCCCCCCCCTCTCTCTCTTTTCCCATCCCACTTTCTCACTTCCATTCTGTACTCTACTGGGTGTTGTGCTGATGGGCATTCTCTGTTCTGCATAGGCCTGCACTGCACGCAACTGCTACCCATCTCCCTTGAACTACTACAACTTCCCCAAGTCCTGCTGCACCTCCGTCAATGAGGTCATCTGCCATGGCATCCCTGATCGCAGGGCACTACAGGAGGGTGACATACTCAACGGTACACAGACTTTCAAACACTATGAGATACCAGCTAAAGTTGTCATTATACTTCAGACGTGGCTTTTGCATTCAGCAACTCCAATCTTCACGCAGTTCTCAGTGTAACTGAAAGTCAGCAAAAGAAGGCGACGGTGTTGACAGGAAAACGTGTGTTATTGATAGACCAGTATCTGTAAATGATATATTGGTACATTAAACTCTTACCAAATCATTTCAAAAGTATAGCAATCTTGTAAACGAAGGTTTTAAATGCAGTTGTTTACTTAGCGATTGTATTTACTTGCCTGTGTTTTATGGACATTAAAAATGGGCTTCAATGGCCTTTTGGCCAGACGGACCTGCGGAGCAAATCCCAAATTTGCCGAAAGGTCGTATGGGTATTCCTAGGCTACTATTTTACCTTAAAGGTTGTTCTATCATTTCGATCACTAGTACAAGCTCCCAGTTCTGAAGTGTACTTTTGGTCTGTGCTGTGTCGGTGTGTACCCTCATACCCATTCTTTTGCTTACTATCTCCACAGTGGATATCACAGTCTTTCACAACGGTTACCATGGAGACCTCAACGAGACCTTTTTTGTGGGCGAGGTAGATGAGGGAGCCAAGCGTCTGGTGCAGACCACCTATGAGTGCCTCATGCAGGCCATCGATGCAGGTGCGTGCATTTGTTCAGTTCTGTGTGTGTTCATATTGCTGTTCCATCTAGTTCAGTAACGGCTGTGGGAGGAGTAGCACAGATCAGAGAAATGTCCACTAGCCTATGGACTATGATTTGTTGGACTCAATCTCATCCACATAATATTAATCATGCATTGTACCATGATTTTATGTGGAAAAATTGAAGAGGACTTGAGTGCAAACTTACATTAAAATGTCTTGAAATGTTATTGAAAGTGAAACTGAAAATTTGCGGATCTGCTCCAAAATGCTGATAGTTTTTTTCCATAAATCTGCTGACAATCTAAACACCTGTGTGTGTGTGTGTGTGTGTGTGCGCGCCACAGTGAAACCAGGTGTGCGCTACAGGGAGCTTGGAAACATTATCCAGAAGCACGCACAGGCAAGCGGTTTCTCTGTGGTCAGGAGCTACTGTGGCCATGGCATCCACAAGCTATTTCACACAGCACCCAACGTACCACACTATGCTAGTGAGTATATAGTGTATGAACGAGTGAGTTATTAGCCCACATAGAGATGAGGCAGAGGGAGTAGAGATGCATACAAGCCGTTTCTAGGCCAAGAAGGCCTTTCTTTTTTCTCATTAAAAATGTATGAATATGTGCCTTATATATAATATGTAACCAGGGAGTTTTTAGAAGTTAATCAATAGCTGGAGTGCATCTTTAAGTATATGAAGTCTATTCAACTGTACAGCAGACTGAATACATAGTGCTCTTCATGACTGCACAGAACCCTGTCGGTTTATATAATGGCTTTTCTGTTCTCTCTGTCCAGAGAATAAGGCAGTGGGTGTGATTAAGCCAGGCCACGTCTTCACCATTGAGCCCATGATCTGTGAAGGTGAGCTGCTGCACTCCCATTGGTGTACTTGTGGGGGGTAGAGAAATGGTAGTCCATCTGCAGCCTGGCTGCCCAGAGATGGTTCTTCACTGAGGTGTGTGTGTGTGTGTGCGTGCGCAGGTGGTTGGCAGGACGAGACCTGGCCAGACGGCTGGACCGCGGTGACCCGAGACGGGAAGCGCTCGGCTCAGTTCGAACACACACTCCTGGTGACCGAGACCGGCTGCGACATCCTCACGCGTCGCCTCGACGACAACGGCCGCGCCCACTTCCTGTCCTTCATGTAAAAGCGGTTTGAATCTGACCAGTCGCCACCCCCTTCGCCCAGCAACCCGACACCCCCCCCCCCCCCCCCCCCCCCAATCGGTCTGGCGGGCTGGCTCTGGTCCGGAGGAAAGGGATTGCGATGAATACGAGCTGGAGACGGAGAAGCTGAGATAATTGCTGAATGTTGTCACCTTGACGGCCATGTGACTTGAGTGTTAAATTTCTTGCTGCACGTCCGATTGGATGCTCTGGTACCCCCCCCCCCCCCCCCCCCCCAAACCAACCCAACCCAACCCAACCTCACACACCCTCCACCCCTCGAAACGACAGAAGGAGCAGGCGCTCTCTACCCCTATTCTGCGTCACGCCGTGCACCAAGACCCAGTCTGCTTAGGGCATTAATGAACCTGTCGCCGCGTAGAAAGCCACTGTGTAGAAAATCCATGAAATATTCACTGTATGAGGAAATCACAGGAGGCGTAGTGTTGGGTGTCTGTCATCCATCGTTATGTCTTCACTCCCCTCACAGGCCCTGAGGTACAGTGATGCCCATAGCAGACTGGTCAGATTAATTATGTGTGTCTATATGCACAGTCGTTTCGTGTGTTTGTGTGGAAGAGTTTTTGTGTCTGTGAGCAATCAGTGCCTGACTGTGTGTGAATGAGTGACACAATATGTCAGGATATTACTGTGAGCAGTTGCTGGCTTGTACTGTATATGGTGTGTGTTTTCTAGTGTGTGGTTGTGCGTGTGTGTGTGTTTGTGTGTACAAGGAGCGGGTAAAGGAGTTATAACTTTTTTAACTCTAAGTGGAGATCCTTCTCTGTCATTGTCAGTTCACCGTTTCTTAAAAGATCTGATTTAATTCCAAAGATCACTGGTCCTGTTTTATTCAAGAGTGCCTCACGTCACTGCATTCAACACGGACAATCCTCACACCACCCTCAACATTCTGTCATACAAAACTACACTCATCACCACCCATCATCACCTTCTTTTTATGCACTTAGACGAGCAGAGCAGTTCCAGAAGGTGCAGCCTTGTTCCTTGTTATGTTCTTGTTTTCCTGGCAAGCAAAACTGATTGCTTTTGACTCAGACATGTCTTTTGTGGAAGTTGGAGGCGTGTGTGTGTGCTCGTGTGTGTACAGAGGGGGTACGAGGAGGGGACTGAAAGGGAGTGTGCTGATGTCCAGAATACATATCTTGGATAAATGTGACCCTGTAATATGTTTTTGTTCTACATATTCATTTCCTGTGTAACTTGTTACACAATACGGTGATTCATGTGAACACACTCTCAGAAGACAGATGATCTACACATTTCTGTTGGTTTCAGAAATGAGCTGTAGGCAAGGAGCGCTAAGGCTGTGTCATGCTGTCGTTGGCTTTTCAGCCTAGAAAGTGACAGTTTCACTGGGGTTGGTATGCTACCATGATGAGCAAGCATGTCACAATTGAAGTAGTGCTTGGTGCTATGATTGTAATTTGAAAAGATAAAATAATTAAATTTATTTCAGTATTCTTTGTCAAGCTGAATTAAACTGTTCATCCTTGTGAAATGTGCATACTCTTATTTTTTTCTTGCATTGCATTCATCTGGTCTGTCTCAACATGGTCCCAAAGATTTTATTTTTTTTTATAATCTGGATGGAAAATAAACTCATGATAATAACTCAATAATACAAGTTTTAAAAGTCAAACTTTTTAGGCTCAATCTAGGCCTAGTAGGTCTAGTCTATTCAGCAAGATAGTTTGGCATGCACTTTCACAGGTGTGGTCAGATAATAAAGGTATGTAACGTTACTTTGTTATGGTGGTAACATTCATTGTTAATGGCCTCGGTTTTTTGTTGTTGCGCCAACAGTCTGGAAATATGTACATTATAGTTAGAAAGTATTACAAATATTTTTTTTCGGTTTCTATAATTAGAAAACCATCTGGCAATCTACCACAGAAGCGCTACTGCCAACAGTTGCGTAATCTCTGATGAGCAAATACTTCCCATAATTCCAATCGGCCGGAAACAACAGGCTACTCCGAGCAGCTCCTTCGTTCCTTAGCTACAAGCCGTTTACTCTTGTGTTTTGACTTAATTATATGCTTTAACGTCGGCGTGGAGTCATAATAAACCCGTTCTTTGCATAGGAAATAAATACAAACATTTGGACTTTGGAAGTATAACGTCATTGGATAACATTAGAATTGAGCATAAGGACACTGAGTGGCTAGCTAACGAGCTAGCCATTTCATCTCTGGTAAGACCTGTGATAACGTTAGCTATCTTGAGCTATTCGACATCCCCCAGTGTATGTCATGCAGTCAATCATCTATGCATAACTTGACTCGAAAACGGATACATGCTGTTCTTCTATGACTTGGTGCTGGCCAGTGTTATCTAGCATGCATGTATTTTTGGAAATGTTTGATAAGCATGTGCTTACGCAGATTAACGTTATATGTTGCTAGCCAATGTTATGTCTGGGTAACGTTAATGCTAGCCAGCTGGCCAACAGCTAATGTTGGCTGCACCATTTGACTGAGGCTTTTGTTTTGGTTTTTGCTCATCAGCCATCAAGCTAATGCCACGCCCACTTAAGCAGTCTGGTCTTGGTAAAGTTGATATACGACCTCGACAGGTAGTAAGGCTTATAGCTAATTGTAATATTAGGCAATTATCAGCTAGTAATTGTAATATTATGCTAGCTATGTGGTGTGACCTAGCTATTTATATCGTACTAACGGTAGCTTTCAACACTGGGGAGGCAGGTGGCATACCATTATGCCCTCCCTATTCGTTTCGTTTCGTCTTTCGTTTCTTCTATGAGCTGGTTAATAGGCTATTCTTTTGATTTAATGGGGTTTAGCCAACTGTTTAAACCCTATTGCGACGCGGTAGTTGGCTGGGAAATCTGACATTGTGAGATCATTAAAGGTGACCCAAATCACCATTCACTCTAATATTGCTTTACTAATATTGCTTTACTGAGTTCGTGTAAGACGTCCTTAAAAAAGCTCCCAAGGGCCAAATCTCCCAAGGGTAACACAATGGAGGGCACTGGAATAGGGAATGTAGCAATCAGTGTCTGGACTAATAAATCCATCAATGGTTTATTGTTTTGAAATATAGCCATACCCCTCTATGCCCTCTTGAAACTTATCTTGTACCTATGTTTTATCCCTGCTCTGTTCAAAGACAAATTTATAGATATGGACAACTGTGTATGTGTACACATTTACACAGCATGAGTACTATAGCGACAATGCAGTCAGTATGCCCAATTCATTCTGATGACACTGCAAATGGAAGGTAAGCACCCTTGTGTGAATTGACTGTGTTGTTGACTGTGCTCGCACTCCTCCTGAAGCTAACGTGTGCGTATGTTTCTTCAGATGTGACGATCCCATTCTAGTGGAGACCATGAGCAACAGCCACCCTCTGCGGCCGCACAGCTCGGCGGCTCAGATCGACCACATGCACCTCCTCTCCGAGCAGCTGGGGGCGCTCTTGCCAGGGGAGGAGTACAGCGACGTCACACTGGTGGTGGAGGAGAAGCGCTTCCCTGCCCACAGGGTCATCCTGGCAGCTCGATGCCATTACTTCAGGTACCTTGGCAACACAGGTTACCACGGCTGACCATATTCAACAATACACGATCACCACACCTGACCATATTTTCTTATACGTTCACACTCACAACCGTATACTCTTACAGCGGGGTTACACTGGGTGCGCGATTGAAACGCTCCGTTTGCGGTGCGTTAAAATACATACAGAAGACTGGTCTAATTTTTTCAAATGTACACACCGCTATCATGTCTGGTGTAGCCAGTTCCATTGATTATAGTGGAAGCTCATTGTTGCAGCAAACGCTCCACAAATTACGTGCCACCAAACACACATTTCTTGTTTCTTTCTGTGTAGAAGCTACTTATGTTATCACTCCACTACACTGCCTCTGCTTCTCACCTTTTTTGCCATGGAAGACCCACGGGTGTTTATATGCGATTAAACCGAAATTAACTGTTTTACTCCTCTGTCTCTTCCCTCATGACCACCACCTTCTCCTTGCAGAGCCCTGTTGTACGGCGGGATGCGTGAGTCCCGTCCGCAGGCGGAGGTGCGCCTGGAGGAGACGCACGCGGAGGCCTTCTCCATGCTGCTGCACTACTTGTACACGGGCCGGGCCAACCTGGCGGAGGCGCGCGAGGAGACGCTGCTGGACTTCCTGGGCCTGGCGCACCGCTACGGCCTGCAGCCGCTGGAGGCGTCCATCTGCGAGTTCCTGCGCACGCTGCTGAGCACGCGCAACGTGTGCCTGGTGTTTGACGTGGCCAGCCTCTACTGCCTGAGCAGCCTGGCCGAGGCCTGCTGCGCCTACATGGACCGACACGCCCCTGACGTCCTAGAGTCCGAGGGCTTCCTGTCCCTCTCCAAGGTGAGAATGCAAGACGTATTACGAACTATTGAAAGAGACATTTAACACAGGAGATACTTTCCCAATCATTTGACTCTAGCTAGTGTTCTAAACCATGACCATTTGATCTTCACATCTTTACTTCTGCTATATGTATCCGTTTAATGTTATCCTTTTTCATGCTCTTCCTGTCTTATGCTACCCTCTCCCAACACCCCCACCCCCCAACTGGACTCTCTTGCTCTCCCTCTCTCGTGTGTCCTGCAGACTGCCCTGCTGACGGTGGTGCGCAGGGACTCGTTCGCTGCGAGCGAGCGGGAGATCTTCCAGGCCCTCTGTCGCTGGTGTCGACACAACGGGGAGGGCGCCGAATGCCAGGAAGTGATGTCGGCCGTGCGTCTGCCGCTCATGAGCCTGTCGGAAATGCTGAACGTGGTGCGCCCCTCGGGCTTGCTCAGCCCCGACGACCTGCTGGACGCCATCCAAACGCGCTCTGAGAGCCGCGACATGGACCTCAACTACAGGGGCATGTTGAGTGAGTGCAGCACCATCCTGACACATGAGCAACACTAACGGAACATTTTCTTTTGCCGTGCCAGTGTGGGTGCATGTGTAGCTACACAGGGGGGCCCTAATTGAAATGCTGGGCAAAGTGTGAAGTCTAACTAAAGCTTGCTTAATAAATATGCAAAATCTATTTGCAAATTTTATACCATGAGAAAGATCCTAAGCGCAAACAGCTAAAACCTGTCTCAAGCAACATGATGCTGTTAGATAGAAGCTTTTATCCAAAATGACTTAGAATAACAATCAAGGTAACTGTGATCCGAGCATTAACATCTAGTAAAGTCTATCGAGCCAAACAGGTAATTTCTCACTTCAGAATATCCAATATGAGCTCAAACTCATGGAGCGCTCTTTGCTTTTGTAGTTCCAGAGGAGAACATTGCAACCATGAAGCACGGTGCCGTGGTGGTAAAGGGCGAGCTGAAGTCGGCCCTGCTGGACGGTGACACGCAGAACTACGATCTGGACCACGGCTTCTCGCGGCACCCCATCGAGGAGGACGGCCGGGCCACGGGCATCCTGGTGCGGCTGGGCCAGCCCTCCATCGTCAACCACGTGCGCCTGCTGCTTTGGGACCGAGATAGCCGGTGAGCACTGCGTGTACCACTCCATTACTCAGAAACATTTCTCTCTGCCTGCACTAAACACAAATATGAATGCAACATAGAACCACCTCAAAGAATTAACTCAGTTACAGTTCATTAGGGGAAATCAGTCAGTGTATTACACTGTAAACTATAGATGGTGCTGTGGATGGTGACAGATATTAATTTGGGCAGCATTTTTAGAGAGGGAATATGAGCATGAGTAATCACAGGATCATTTCAGTTCATGAAACACTCTGCACTGAGGCTGAATATATATTTATTGCATGTATATTTCTGTATTATCTACAGATACTGACCAATCTCTTTGTAGCACTCTACACCATTTCTAGTAGTCTTTTCTTCTTCTGGCCACAGTAACTTGTATCTGTGCCTAAGTCTCCTGTGTGGTTCTCTTCCTCCTCTCCTGGCTCCAGGTCCTACTCGTACTATCTAGAGGTGTCAATGGACGAGCTGGACTGGGTTCGTGTCGTGGATCACTCAAAGTTCCTCTGCCGCTCGTGGCAGAGCCTCTACTTCCCAGCTCGGGTCTGCAGGTAAACACAAACACACACACACACACACACACACACACACACTTTTCCCTGAGAACATAAAAAGCATTTTGAAGCTACCAAGATATGTGGGTTTTATCTCTGGAAATAGTGTCTTTATTTGGTGTGCATAAGATGTGATTTTGTGTGTGCTTACAGGTACATCCGTGTAGTTGGGACCCACAACACAGTTAACAAGGTCTTTCACCTAGTGGCTCTTGAGTGCATGTACACTAGTCGGCCCTTCACTCTGGAGAGAGGACTGCTCGGTAATACACATTTTATTGCAAATTCCCTGTGAACTAATGCAGAATATAATCCCTCTTTGTTCTTGGTTCTTGGTGAGCTTGCTCTCTGTCCCTATTTCTTTCCCACCAGTTTTAATCATATTTAGCCTGACGGATGCTTAATGTTGTAATGGCAGTTGCAATGTTGTGACTGTTGCCAGACCTTGATTGGATTAAAGGCCAGTTTCCCGTTAACGTGTGACTGAACTAAACTGAACTGAATTGAACTCTTCCCTCCAGTGCCCACGGAAAACGTTGCCACGGTGATGGCATGTGCCAGCGTGGTTGAGGGTGTGAGTCGGAGCCGGAACGCATTACTGAACGGGGACACCAGCCACTATGACTGGGACTCGGGCTACACCTGCCACCAACTAGGCTCCGGAGCCATCGTCATCCAGCTGGCCCAGCCTTACATGATCAGCTCCATGCGGTAATGACGCACACATGCACACACGCACACACTCCTCTTCAAGCCCATCTATATGCATAATTGTTTTCACTGGTAATAATTTGAAAATGAGTTTACACAGAGATCCAGGTCCGTGCAGAAATGCTTAAAGTGATTATGCACAGATTCTACAAGTTACACACACTCATGTTTAGGTTGCTGTAACTAAACATACTCACATATGAACCTTGTGATACTCATGTTGATGTGTGTGTGATGATGCACTGTTACCTGTTAAAAATCTTAACCCCCCCCCCCCCCCTACTTTATTTCCATGACTTGTTGAGTTCACATGTACAAACTTAACATCATTTTTTCACGTGTTTGTAGGTTGTTGTTGTGGGACTGTGATGATCGTAGTTACAGCTACTATGTGGAGGTTTCAACCAATCAGCAGCAGTGGAGCAGGGTAGTAGACCGCACCAAAGTAGCTTGCAGGTATGTGTCTATTCTGAGCAGTAGGCCATCATAATATTTGCACATCATGCTGGCCCTGTACTAATTCCCTCTTACCTCTCCTTAGGTCATGGCAGACACTGCTCTTTGATGGGCAGGCTGCTTCCTTCATTCGTATTGTCGGCACCCACAACACTGCCAATGAGGTAGAATTCACACACACACACAAAAAAAATCCTAATTCAGCTGAATAGCTCATTCTGCAGATTTGATGTCCTTATGCATAATGTTTTATATCTCCAGGTCTTCCACTGTGTCCATTTTGAGTGTCCTGCCCAGGTGGAAACGGAGGTGAAGGAGAACCCTCCGGGATCTGACCAGAGTGGCCCTGAGCCCAGCTCCCAGCATGCTCCTCTGTCCCGTACCCAGAGGCCTTCGTCCTCTCCCTCCTCCTCCCACTCTTAGACTGACTTGATGTTTATCACGAACAACCCTCTGAGATGCTTCTCACATATGCTTATGATGTGCTGCTAAAAAAAGAGATGAATCTATGTAGGCTATATTTATAATAAAACTGTGGTGAATGGTGAAAATTGTTGTGGATTGATGCTGTGCATGACAGAGTTGTTTTGGGTTGAGGGTTAATTGCTATGGTTATGGTATTTAGCAGACGCTTTTGTTTTGTCCAAAGCGACTTGCAGAATTGTGAAGAGATATTTTATTTAGAAGATGAGGATTGTTGGTCTGATTCAGTGAACAAAGAGAAACCATATCAAAACTTCATATGCAATGAAGTTCAGTCAGACTTGGTCCGGCCTGAGAAAAAACGAACAGTGTATTCCACAACAGTGCCTCTGGGGGCGTAACGCTTCAGCTTCCAAGTTCCAACCCTCCGACCAAAACATTGATCATGTGATGTTATGACGTTCCGGGGGTCGGTAGTACAAAGGCGTATTCGGGGCTGAGCACATCCTCTGAAAAATACACATTTTTGAAGTTGGTTTTTGAGGTTTGCCAGATGTCTTTAGGCTTTACGTTTATTAATATAAGAACGCCAATACAGTACATGTAATTGATGTCGTTCCTCTCTGGGGTGAGGTCTTAAAAAGTGTTCATTATGTAGCTGCTGTGAGGCAGTTAGCTCCTGTAGCCGCCGTTTCACGAAGCCATGTGGCTTAGTTAATCGGATCAGTTTATTGACTTCTTGGAAAAGCCCTGGATTTCAGTGCACAATTTCAACAAGCTGACAATTGGTGTTCGTCGGTATGCCTACATGAATAACGTGAACAAAACACATAATAAGAAATGAACGTACCGTTTGTTAAAGAGGTTATTGTTGATGAAGGAGCAAACATTGTAAACAGAGCATTCAGAAGAGGACGCATTTTAATAGATCGACTAGACCCTTTAGCACATCCCGATGATTATTTGTATGATCAGTATCGATTTAGTCGCGAGGGAATTATTTACCTAGAACAGTTATTAGGGCGCCACCTTGCAAGCCCGACGGAGCGAAGTGCAGCCTTAACTGTAGTGCAGACACTTTGTATAGGGCTCCGCTTCTTTGCCACTGGGACATATTTATATGCTGTTGGTGACGCTGAAAATATCAGTAAAGCTTCTGTTTCTCGTGCAATCAGAAAAGTTTACCTTGCTTTGAAAAGGTATGTCAATGTATTCATCAGATTCCCCGGCCACGCAAAAGTGGATGTAATCAAGGAAGGTTTCCTTTCAATTGCAGGTAAATAACACAATGAAGAGGCTAGTAACCTAGATTGAAACCTATTTAACACAGCTTAACACATGAAATGTTTCCACAGGGATTCCAGATGTCCTTGGTGTTGTGGACTGCACCCAGATTCCCATTAAATCTCCTCCTGGTCCCCATGAGGGTGATTACATTAATACAAGGGCCTTCTACAGCATCAATGTCCAGGTATAGCTAATCATACCCACTATAGGATAATGTGCAACAGTTAATGGATGGCCTATATATAAAGTTGGGGTAAAAGGAAATGATTTGCAGCGCTTTATGTTTTCAGATGATCTGTGACTCTACCTGTGTTATCACTAATATTGAGGCAAAGTGGCCTGGTGCTGTCCTTGATGACCGCATCTTCAAGGAGTCCAGTCTGTGTGACAAATTTGACCAAGGTAGTAACACATTGAATCCTGTGCATTTCAAAACATTACTTGCTCATTTGTAGATTGTATATTGTGATCTAATTGCATTGTGCCATCCCACAGGTCAATATGATGGCATCCTTTTAGGAGACACAGGCTACACCTGCAGGACCTTCTTCATGACACCCTACTCTGACCCAAGCCCTGGGCCCCAAGCACGCTTCAATGCAGCTTTGGCACAGACTAGATCCAAGATCGAAACTACCATAGGCCAGCTAAGAGGACGATTTCAGTGCCTTAAAGGCCTAAGGGTCGTGCCAGATAGGGCCTGTGACATTACAGTTGCATGTGCAGTACTGCATAACATTGCAACAATAAGGAAAGAAAGTGCTCCACCGGTCTGCCTGCAGCCTAACGATGACGTTGAGACTCTGTACCTGGACGAGCCTGAAGGTCTAGCTATGAGGGACAAGATAGCTGCCCAGAATTTCAGTTGAACATTTCTCCCATCTTTGGGTCAGATTCAAAGTGATGGTTATTTTATTACACCAGAGACATTGTTTGATGACACATTTTTTATTAAATTATTCTTTCTCCTGTGAAGAAAACACAATGTTTAGTTGGTTAAGCTGCATACATATGTAGAATGTAGACTTATCTCTCAACATCAAGTTACTTACCAACTGCCTGTCTAGTAACTGTATTTCCTTCTCCACTTTCCTCATTTTGAGAGCCCGGTAGGCCATCTCTTGTTCCCTGTTCTCAATCTCTTTAATTAGGTAATGCCGGTACAGGGTCTTTATGTCTTCTTTGTGTCCCTGTTAAAGTAGGTATTTTATTTATATAGCGCATTTTTTATGCACAAAGTGCAACACAAAGCGCTCTACAAGACATCGACACACTGATGCCGGACAGAGTGGCATCATTAAAGGAATGACCGCAATGGATGTTTATGTTTTGTTAATGCTTATGGGTACAACTCAATCCAGACACATAAGAATTACCTCTCCAGCCTTCTTTCCTGTAGGACAGCCTTTCTCCTGGGCACTGCTGGGGTCAAAATCCTGTAAAAAAAACATTCACACTCAATTTTGTTTCATTTGATCAGAGTGGTTTTTATTTTTCATTTTTGTACATATCCTGAGATGGCTGTCCAAACATGGGCATATACTTAATTGGAGCCTCCATATCAGCCGACATTACAGACAACAGTGTTGTCACTAAATATGCAGCGCTTTTACAAAAGAGACTCATACCTCATCCATGTGAGTGTCATTGGAGAACGTCTCATCACACACTGAGTGTTCAGGGTCACCCTGTGGCGGAGGCAGGAGGGTAAGAGAATGGCCCGTCACTGTTCAGACAAGAGTATTTGGCAATGAGTGAGTAATCCTATGACGCGTTCCGGAAAGGGTTGTGTGAAAGATGAAGCACACCCACCCCTGATGTAGGAGCTGATACATGCGGCAGCAGGCTCAGAGCTGGTGCCTCCTGGGATGCCCTCCACCATCGGCCTGCTGGAGCTCTGCTGCACAACAAACTCCTCGTCAGATTCATCTGATTTGATGACGACATTTGTTTGTATCTCGTCCTCATCTTTCTTAATGTCTTCCCTTGTCGCTTTTTTCCTGTTGGCTGTTGACATGAAGATGGTTTTGAGATGTGAATCTCTTGATGATGAGGCAGCTCATTTGCAAATTGATAATTCCTTTATTGAGAACCTACCTGTTTGCACCAGATTTTTATATTTGATTTTCACTTGTTGCCATGTGCGCTTGTAGCCACTGCCAGATTGCCTGAGAAGTCATTTTCATGATATATCGTAAGGTAACAATTCCAATGATTTATTGTGGTGAGTGTTATCAAAAAGTATACAATTCCAATTACAGCTGTTTTTCTGATTCAGCCTATTAAAATTTTCAGTTATGATTAAAATCCTCATACTTATTTAATCTGTCTGCAATTCTCTGCCAAGCTTCCTCCCTCATTTTTGATGCTCTGACAGTGTTGGACTTATCAGTTAGTATGGGTCGTTCTTCTGCATAGCCCGCTATAAGAAGTTGTTGCTCCTTTGAAGTGAAAAAGTGAGCCCTCTCACTTTTCTCCATGATTTCCATAATTTTATGATCTATAAAACAACCAGATAAAATGCTCATAGCACAACTCAAACTTTAAAACAGTACACATTTTCAGGCTGTTTTACAAAGTATTGAATTCCCACAACAGAGAAACTGGCCACATAATATACCCCACAACTTCAATACTTTCTGAAGTAATGCAAAATATCCTTCTGGGAGCTAGCTGTCTGACTCTGTGACATTAACCTAGGCTACAAGCCTACAAAGTATGGGGTATATTTAAGTACACATTCCACTGCAGTTGTAGGTCCCTACAGGAGGATCAATGGTTATACCAAAGGGCTGTCACAGCCTGGGAAACACATTTCAGAAAGTAGGCTAAGGAAAAGCTTGGGTGAAGGAACAAAAACAGTTTTTTAACACTTGAATGAATATGAATGGCAGATATTTCAGATCTGAACCCAAGACCATATTGATGTTGTATAGGATATTCTAAATGGTATATTTAACTGACTGTGATAAAACAGTCTCCTAGTAAATCAAGACAGGATTTTTAATCTGCTCATCATTGGCCTGGATTTTGGAGCGCATTCAGACTTACCTCTCTCTGTCCATATATCCTACCATAGCCTCAACATCCAGGGTTTGGTGCTTAATGTATCATCTCACAACAGTACAAGAGTGTGCATCAGTTATTTATAGTATTGTTTTATTGAATAAAATCGCGCATTTAGCAGTCTGTGATCGTAATCCTCGTTCGTGAAACGCAGTAAACATGATCGAGGGTACTGGTTTAATGCGCAAGCGCCAATTCATTGACTGTGACGTGAGTACGTCAAACGCGCCCAGGTCGGTGTTCCTGTTTCATATTCTTTTGGGAATAGGTTTACAATGAACAGAGTAGACGACATGGAGGACCCCTCTTTGCGGTTTATTTCTGCATAGCGTAATCTGTGGGTTTGACGTGACGTGAGCCTCACCATGTGATGCGTTTCAGCCAATGTTAATGCAGACCTATAAACTGCAGTGTCCAGTGTAAGAAATCCACACCATCTAATCTGTCAAGTGAATAATGAATTATACGTCCACCTCCTCATGTGAAGTTCATGTGGAAGGAGCTTGTGTGCACAGTTCAACAGATGGAAGCCAGTCAAAATAACAACGTGCTATTTCCGTCTAAACGGCCTCTGCCTTTTTATTAGGCTACATCATATAGCCTACTCTATCTGCCACAAGGGGGCTTCATTAGGCTACTTCAAACTGGAAACTGTATTCTCATTCCCACGTGTTTACTAGCCTAAGCCTATGGCTTGAAGTTCAAATTGTGTTCAAGTCTTTTAGCCTTCACTTTAATGCCCTCCTTACACTGAAAGACTTTGCAAAGATTTGGAAAATAATTTTGAAAGACTAGTCTCAGACCCTCTCACATCTAAAGACAAGTAATAGAGTTTTAAGTCACAGACTAGGATTTTGCAACAACTGATCTTGTAGGGTCAATATTTGCAAGGCTGCAACTAGATTCCTACCCTAGGGTGACTATCGCCATGACACTGAAAATGAGGACACTTGTGCCCAAAAGTTAAGACTTTCTAGATTACCAGGGTCTAGATTTTCCAGGCTAACAATAGATATCAACAGGAACTCAAATGATAGCCTACTCATAGGCCTATCAAAGTCATATTTTTTTGTTTCTGCAGCATTGTTTCATGCGTCACACCGACTGTGAAATCACACGAAAAATGTAAGGCCGGCTTTACTTGTCACATTAAGGCCTTACACTACAGCATCGACATCCAGCTAAAGCCCATCAACCCCCACACATAAATGTAACATGGAAAACATATGGTCTACTTTCACTGTAAATGGAAATTACTCTATGCTTTGTTTTAATTTTATCTATGACAATAGACTGTATAAAATAGGTGACAGCACTATATCCTCAAGGAACCCAGACTGTGATCAATCAATTTTAGCAAGATAGCCTACCACACATTTAATCCTGCGGATTTCAAAATATTAGACCTTACCAACATGTGATGGGCAGGATTGCAGGCAGCCCAGTACTTTTATTTAAAATATCCTCCCATCTTTTGTCAGATTCAGAATGATGTGATTATATGAACATTTCCAGAGACAAAATTCTAAAAAATAAAAACCGTTTTATTGAAATTATTGTTTTTCCTGTAAAGAAAGCACATAGTTGGATATGCTGTGCATTCACATAATGAATTCATACCTTTGACCAGAAATTTCATCCATTTCTGGGTTTCATGTCCTGAAAGCATACCAAATGCTTATCAAGTCACTGTTCTTTCTCCACTTTCCTCATTCTTGAGAGGGTCAGCCCTAGGTGCTGGGAAAAAAACAGCATGAACACCACTGCATAAAAATTGCACTAGATACTACAGACTAACATCTGTATCTTGTTGCAGACGTTAATGATCTCAGTTGCTGTAGGAAGTAAAGCCTCTTTGTCCTTTCTTGTGAAGATCCTCAGTGTTCTTAGACCACTCCAGTCACCTCAGTGCACCTCAGTGCTCATGTTTTACTGTTGTTTGTGGGTTTAGTCACATAAAAGGATATGGGGTTACATATGGGGTCTGTGACATACACTGTAAAAAGATTCTGTGGTTTTCACAGCATCACTACTGTATATGGAAGAAATATTTATTGTAATTGAGTATGTTGCTGTAGTGTCACAATGGATTATGGTCAAAATTCGCCACTACAGTAATAAAAAATTGCTGTGAATCAAAACCTATTTTTTACAGTCTATGATCAAAACCCAGTAAATATCAATCTGACTCCTTCCTCTTGTCAACTTTGTGAAAAATCCAACATGGCGGACAATCGGTTGGGTTTTCTGCACATAAAACCCATAAATAAAGGCTATTTTATTATTATATTTTTAGATTTGAGGCTAGAATTAACCATTTAGCAGTCTGGTTGTTGGAGAAAAAAAATGTCTGTAGTTTCCAGTGTCCAAACGCTGTGTAATGTATAGAGTACAGCAACTGGCTGCAGCTGGCCAATATCGATCACCCCATCTATGGATCACCCTGGGATGAATTCAGAATCAGCACACTTGTAATTCCTGGTTGACTTCAATGTGTGTGTGTGTGTGTGTGTGTGTGGAGCCAGATTTTGTCATTTCCACTCGCCAAGGATGTTTTGGTGGGATCTACTCTACAGTAATTTTATTTATCCTGTGAATCAGTTTACAGCAAGTTTGTGGGGTCTGTGACATACATTACCCAGAGTGGTACGGAGGTCCAACAAAAATGTTGCTACAAACAGAATCTGGATCATGTGCCACCAAAATTTCCACTTAGTATAACTGATTTAAACATTCCTCACAATAAAATAAAATAAAAACAACTAGATGCACCGCAAAGCGGTACAAAATATGACCGCTGCTCAGTTCTACACATTCTCTCCGCAAAAATAAATCACGCTTGTCAATTTGTCTCCATCTCCTATTCCAAACCCTCTTGCAACATTTTTGTATGTGAGTGTGTGCATGTGTGTGTGTGTTAGTTTAGCTTATAACAGAGACATTCACATTGCTTCTGTTTTTGAGGTCTCAAACTCGACAAAAGGTGAAACACTTCACCCTATGCCAGCTCCACAGGCCTCCCACCCCACCCCGTACTCCTGCAGCTCCTTGCAAACTCCAAGTTTCACATCCACTTCCCTAGGCTTAACAACGATACATGGATTTGAACTGTGTGATGAACAGGTAAAATTCTTAGTGTACCAAAAAGTGATTTTGAATTGTTAGCATAAACAACACTAAACATACCAACCATAAGACTGTGTCAAATCTATTTTATTGGTCTACACTGTGCTAACAATTAGTGTAATTTACATTTATTGATGGTGTTTTTACAATGGTTCTTATGTAATACTTTAAAATAAATGTAAGTGTCGTAATGTTTAACAAAAGCATGTAAACAAAGACACACATCAAATGATAGAACTTCTAAAAAAAGATAAGGCGCATCAGCCACATCACTGTGGCAAAGAGGAGAAGCGTTATAGTTTGATGGCCATTGGTAGGCATGACCTTCTGTGTCTCAGAAGAACATTTGAGGGAGATTAGCCTACCACTGAAGGTACTCTTCAGCTCAACAAGCCTATCATTTAGGGGATGAGAGATGTTGTTCAGGATGCTCATCAGTTTGTGGAGCATCCTCCTCTGCCACCACCTCCAATATGTAACAATATTTCATGCCATATCCACAGAACACCACCACATAAAAATGTCACTGTAGATACAGACTAGTAGAACATATGCAGCATCTTGTTGCAGACGTTAAAGGATCTTAGTTGCCATGGAAGTAAAGCCGGCTTTGAAGACCCTCAATGTTCTGCACTACAGTCTGTCACCTAAATGCAGAAAAGCATCAGCTAAGAACCAGAAATGTAAACATAGCATAATATTATGATCCCTTTAACTGTGAGAATTGAAGTTGGCCATCGACAGTCTCTGCGGTGTGTTGCAAGTACATCCTTGTTATCTGCTATTGGAGGGTGTGCATTTCCCCCAGTTATCTCACAGATAAGTTGACAAAAGGCACAGTTGCTTAGAGTCTTCCACTCAGCATTGTGCTGCCAATGATGTCAGAATTACAAGGTCATTGATGCTGGGGTCCCACTCTTCCCAGAACATTCACTTAGATATGCATGATATGTGCCCTTAAATGTGTTACTTGTGCACTTTTCAAAACGTACAACACTAGATATATTGAAAGCATAAATATCAGATTCCTGAATGTAACAGAGTGGGCCTTTTGTTTATGAGTAGACATGATAATTGGGGGGGGGGGAATTGTGAAATTTTAGCAAGGGTGAAGATAATTCAACTAAATATATGACTGTCATATAAGTCCTTTTTTCTAGACATACATCTCATGTTTTCTATTGGTCGATGCTACCCGGGAAATCAGGACATCGGTCATGTACGCATGAAACTTTCATGTAGGCCCACATGACTGATAAGGAATCGGTTTGTCGGTTTTCAGATCCTGGGTCTGGCCTACCTTTGTGCTTTTGAACATACATTGTTACTGAAAGAGATCCACACAGAAAAGGGAAGGGGACATCTGTAACAGTGTGACTTTTCAAAAACAGTCTCTGGCAAAAGTGACATCATGCTCTGTCAGTACTAGCTGAAGAGGCCAGAGTAGGATATCTCTAAATGCTTTTCATGTGTGGCATTAAGAGAGTCTCAGACCCCAATCCAGCACAGAGGAGAGAGGTTAATAAACGCAGCACCTGACCCAGCACAGAGGAGAGAGGTTAATAAACACACCTGATCCAGCACAGAGGAGAGAGGTTAATAAACGCACTTGATCCAGCACAGAGGAGAGAGGTTAAAGGAAAATGCCGGTATTTAGCACTTTGAGTCCCTTTTCGGGTTTGTTTTGGATGAACTAGAGTGGTGGACACCGAAATTTTGACGATTGGTCCTGTCTCGACTTTTCTGACTCGTTTTAAACCGCCTTTACTGCTTCAGAGTGGCTGCCTACAGGCATGCACAAACATGTCCTAAAACAACCCTTAACGTTCGTTTTCAAAACGTTAATCGGTTTTAAAAAGAATTTTTAAAAGAAGTAAATGGTTATACAATATTTCAGTCAAGCTTTAGTTGGTTTAGATACAACTGAACGTATGCAAAATGGATAGCTAATGTATTAACTTTGATTTGCTGTGCTGCATACTGGACAATAGATGCACAACATAAATTAGGCCCATATGAAGTATTAAAATTATTGTTTAAAATAGTCTATGTTTGAACAAATATTGAAGGGAATCAGGGGGAGCCAGTTCAGTAGCCTATGTCTTTGACAAGTAACCTAGACACAGGTAAAGAACAGTCAGCCTCAGCCAGTAGGCTAAGCACAACCAGACCCTTACAAAAAAACCTGCATTAGGCCTACTAAGTGTCAAACTGCAGATTTCTGAGTATCAAAACTGCAGTTTTGGAGGAAACATTTGCATTTTTGTCCAGTGTTTTGAACAAAACAAAACAACAAAACAGCATTGTACTGCATTGTCCTGTACTTTACTGTAGAAATGCAGTATTTTGGACATGAAAATAGACTACTGCACTATAGCCTACTGTAGTATAACTGAACTGTACTTAGGCTACTGAAAAAACTGTAGTTATTTTTTGTAATGTGATATGTACAGCAAGCATCAAAAGCAAGCAGCCCAGACCCTAAAACTGGGCATTTATAGCTGTGAAGGTGATTCACACACAATTATTCACAACAATCCTTTATGGGGGAAAACACTATATTTGGTCATTTCTGTAGACATCCAAAATGGGGCGGGATAATTGTATTGGAAGCACTGAGGTGTCAGATGTGACTGTTAAAAACATGGTTACAATTTGGCCTTCAGGTTGGAGTTGAGGTTGGAGGGCCCCTTAGCAGGATTTTGCTTAGGGCCCCATGGAGGTCTGAACCGGCAACTGAATGGCTGTAACCCTATTACGTCAACCCATTCTTGCACTGATATAGTTTTTCTATAGTTTTTTTTTTTTATATATTACCTTGTCTACTCTCTTATATGTCCATATTTATTTATTTTATGCTGGTCTCTGGACTTTATTCTTGCACTGTTGCATCATTTGCACCATCACCATGACACTCACTCTCACAGAGCACCTTACCTTATATGCACAGAGAATCACAGGCTCAGTCCCTGCCTCAGTCATTGCAAGCGCCTCATGCTTAATCACCCCTAAGCACACTATGTGGATACTGTTTAGACTTGATTTAGATTTAGTGTTATTTAGTATAATTTGTATTTTAGTATATACTTTATCTTCTACTGTCCTTATTGCTTAGTTGTGTGTTTTATATTATATACTTTCATTACTTTTTCTGATGTTAGTGCATGTTGTGTGTGATGTCTGTATGCTACTTTGAAGACCTTGAATTTCCTCTTGGGGATCAATAAAGTATCTATCTATCTAAGCCACATTAGATCGACAGCTTGTGCATTGTGTTGATACCTTTCCACTGCAGGAACTTGTGGGAGTTTCAAGTGGATTAATGTTTACAGGAACAGCCCAATGTTTAGCCTTCTTGGTCTATTGGTTCTCTGCGGTAGTACAAGACCTTACAGTCCCACAAGATGTGTAACCAAGATGTGTTTTGCTCTTTCATCTCAATGTCAATTCCAAACACGTCTAAACATGCACGCCTAAGTAAATGTTCCAGAAGGAATGGAATCCCAGTATCAATAATCCCCTAATTGTGATATGATTGGCTGGCAAAAGTTCACTTAAGGAACAGTGCCTTGTGCAACTTGTTTCTGAGTAGAAATGGGGAAATGGTCATCTTCGCACAGCAGGGATAAGAATACAACTTCAGTTTGAGCTTTATTGCATCAGATAAGTTTCAGTTCCTATTCAGAAATCAGACAATTCTCATGTCTCTCAAATGGTTTAATTATACAGGATTAACATAAAAACCCATAGTTCATAATTTAAATAATTTAATGATAAAGATGTTCTATTGTCATGTGATAACTACATAGCATCACACATTGACCCCAAAATAATTAACATGATAAACACAGTATTGTGGTTGTTACCTTTAATGTTGTTTGTGTCAAGTTGATCAGTTTTACAAATCCAAACTATATCATGTTTTTATTCATTATATTTATTATTATGTTTATTATGTTATTTTGTTTAGCCATTTAAGCTCTTCAAAGTTCTATTATGACCAAGGGGGGAGTACCGTATGTAAGTTTGCAACTGCAGGAGCAGGGAGTAGGAGGGAAGGAGGGAGGGAGAGAGAGAGAGACAGAGAAAGGCAGAAAGAAAGAAAGAAAGAAAGAAAGAGAGCGAGTCTCACTTCTCAATTCAGCACAGAAGAGGGAGATTAGTAACTACACTATCTGGAAGGATTTTTTCCAACATCACTTGACAAGCACCAGTGGTATGCAATGAAACATTATTTCTATATTCATGTGACATTTCAGAATGTTCATCTTCAGGGGGAAGCAAATGTCTCTGTTTACTATTTGTGAATTTATGGGACAATTGACTATACCTTACATTGTTTTAGAATTCTTAATTTGCCTATTGGTGTGCATTTCGAGAATGACACTTTAGACATTGCTCAACCATGGTATGACTGAACTTTCGCTCAAACTCCCTGTCTATAAATGAATGCACGTTTAAAACGTTGAGAAGTGAAACATTCAGTTGGATGGTGAGTAGGGTGGACACCAAAAGCTTGTTTTATCAAAGACATGAACAGGAACCAACAAAAATGTATTAGGCCTATAGGCAATTCTTGGATTAGAGAACAAGCATGTTGCATTAATAGACTCCTGCGGAGAAAGAGAACAAACACAAATTTAACTTAGACTGTCATAGACTTGCATATTGAGGAAGTGACAGGCTACATTTTTTCTCTGGTGGAACAGGGTGTGGAAAGTCAAAAATGTGTATAAGATTTGTTTAACATCAGATCAGGTTGAACTATAAAGGGACGGATAAATCACTGCTCTAGTTGCAAGTCGTTTTAATTACACTGAATATTTAATTGTTAAAAATGATAACCTTATATTCTGATTCACTAGCTCCAACGCTGTGGAAAATGAATTTCACATCACTAATAACAGTTTGCAATAAATGTGTTTTGTAGGTATTTTTATATCATTTAATTATGTATTAGATACTATTATTTTTTTATTATTATTTATTTAACATTTATTAATAGTTGTAATTTTCATTACAGACTGACAAAATTGATTGCTGCATGGGCCTAGCTAAAACTGTCAGAGTCAGTATGGTGCCACGGATGGATGTCTTCCAAGGGGGGGGCAGAAGCTATAAGAGAATCACCATGCATATAACTGTGCACATATGGGACACTGCTCTTCTCTGTTTTGCTCTCTACATTGTGGCTTGTGTTAGTCGTGTATCTGGATTCACATATGGGGTCTGTGAATTACATGACCCTGAGCAGTGTGGAGGACGTACCAAATTTTTCTGCTACAAAAGAAGTCTTGAGCATGTGCCACCAAAATTCCCACATAACGTAACTGATATAGACATTTCTCACAATAAAATAAAAGGGATAAAGAGTGAGGACTTCCAAAATCTTACACATTTAGAAACCTTAAACATCTCCTACAACTCAATCTCTTATGTGGAGAAAGGAGCTTTCAGAGACTTGATTTCCTTAACAGAATTGGGCCTAAGCAGTAACCGTTTGAGCATAATCACAAAAGAATTCTTCCAAGGCCTGACCAATCTAAAAGTGCTCCTCCTTGACAAGAACAATATTTCGACCACTGAAAATTCATCATTTTCTGTCTTCCACCACTTAGAATGTGTGAAACTTTCTGAGAATAAGCTAACAGACATGAAACTAATGCAACCCATTTTCAGAATACAAACATTGAATGAAATACATATTGCCTCCAACAACATCTCAAATTTTCAGTCGATTAATGTTTCAAATTCATCCCTCAGACTTCAAATACTGAATTTAGCTCACAATCCTCTAAACATTTTTAGGATTAGTGAAGATATTTTCCCCTATCTCCAGGCAATCAATCTGTCATACTGTTTTTCAAATAGAAATTCAGAATGGGAAGTGCTGAATACAAGTTTCTTCAGGAATGTAAAGAGGCTTGAAATGGCTGGTGTTAATGTCTCATTAGAGCGATTCAAGGTGATACTGCAAACATTTAATAACTCACTGGTCGCATTAACATTGAGCGCTGTACCTCTTGCAAAATCCCTTATAAGTTATACTTGTCATATTCCAACACTTACAACGCTTACTTTGAGAAATAACAACATCAGTAGCTTAAAAGGCACAGGGCTGGAGAGATGCTGTCAAATTAGGACACTGGATCTGGGCCATAATAGACTTGCTGATCTGGAAAATGTTTTGGCATCACTGACAAATCTTACTTTTTTACAACTGGGTTATAATAAATTTTCATACATTCCAAGTATGATACAAAATCTATCCATGTTGGAAAACTTAGATTTAGTATTCAATCAAATTGAAAAATTAGGTTGTTCTACCTTTAAAAATCTTAACAATCTCAAAACTCTCCGCTTGTATAGAAATAGAATTAAAGTTGTGAAAGACTGTGTTTTCCAAGACCTGATAAATCTAAAAAAACTGTACTTAGGATCAAACTATATCAGTTTTTTAGACAGAGCCTTCCAAAATGGTCCTGCTAAATTGGAATATCTAAAACTAAGCTCAAACTCATTAGCTTCCCTTAAAACTAATGACTTCAGAGGTTTAAAATCACTCAGGACTTTGATTTTATATGACAATAAAATAAATTCAATTGATGACGGGACTTTTGATAAATTAATTAGCTTGAAAGTACTGAACTTGCATTTTAACAAGATAACAGATGAATCACTCAGACCAACTGTATTTTCAGAACTTTCTAATCTTTTAGAACTGACTTTACAGAATAATCACATATTAAAAGCTGAATACTTTCAAACACCTCCTTTTTATAATTTAACGTCTCTTAAAGTGCTTTCAGTTTTATCTCAGCGTCATCATAACAATCAGTCTTTTTTGCCCTATAATTTCCTACAAAATTTGAGACATTTACACACTTTTTGGGCCCAGAATGCTGGACTTAAATATTTGCACGACGATGTGTTCAAAGATAACACCCAGCTCGCAGAACTAGCCCTGAGTGGAAATGACCTCACAACTCTCTCTCCGAATGTATTCCTGCCCCTGCGAAAACTCTATAAGCTCTATTTAAAAGAAACTCGTCTAAAAACCTTAGATTTTCTTGTGCAAGCAAACCTTCAAGATCTCTATTATTTGCAGATTAGCAATAACCAAATTTCATCAATCAATGAAACAATTATCATGTCCCTTCCTGGGTTAAGGCTACTCGATATGCAAGGAAACACCTTCACCTGTGACTGTAGCAATGCTCAGTTCATCAAATGGTTGGAGAAAAGTAATTTCACACAAGTACTTGCCGCTAATACATACGAATGTAACAGTCCTCCCAATTTCAAAGAAACACAACTTTTAAATTTAGATGTATCTTCTTGTTCAGAAAACAATGAGTTTTATTATTACATATCCAGCACTTGTCTTGTGCTCCTGACCTTGATCATCTCTCTCATCTATAACTTCCTACACTGGCAAATAGTTTATGGCTATTATCTCTTCTTGGCATTTCTCTATGACAATAAGAAGAAGGGGTCTCACAAGCCATTAGGTTTCCAGTATGATGCTTTTGTTTCCTACAACAAGCATGATGAACTCTGGGTCACCAGTGAGTTGCTCCCCAAACTAGAGGGAGAACAGGGATGGAGATTATGTCTGCACCACCGGGACTTCCAACCAGGGAAACCCATTGTGGACAACATCGTGGATGGCATCTACAGCAGCCGCAAGACTATCTGCATCCTCAGCCAGCACTACCTGGAGAGTGAGTGGTGTTCCAGGGAAGTGCAGGTGGCCAGCTTCCGTCTGTTCGATGAGAAAAAGGACGTTCTGATCCTGTTGTTCCTGGAGGACATTCCAGTCTATCGGCTGTCCCCGTACTACAGGATGAGGGGCCTGGTGAAGAAGCGCACGTATCTCAGCTGGCCCAAAGCGGGACAGGACACACGGGTCTTCTGGGAGAAACTAAGAGTTGCCCTTGGTGCCAGAAGGGGTTCTGAGGAGGAGAATTCCCTCAGTGATGTGCAGAATGTCCTTTGATCCTTAAACAGTTACGCTTTAACGGGTTCTGTCAAGAGACAATGCCCTATGCTTATGTTACTTTTGATGAAAGTGATAAAATCATTGTAATCATTGTCAATCGTAGCTCCTTGTGTAAATTAACCCTACAGTTCTGTGTGATTTCAACATTTCAACATCTTTTTGTTCAAATATATTTTTTAACTATTACAGGCTTCTTTAGTAAATTAACTGGCTTTTTTGTTTATTCTAGTACTTTTTTACTCTTTTACTAAATGAATGCTGATATGAATGCTGATGTTGTTGAGTAATTAACATAATGTGAAAATCATACTATTAAAAACAGCACAAGAACATGTAAGTTTTCTTGCATACTGGTTTTATATGATTATAAAATCACACAAAACAATCAAATTAATGTGAATGAATTGAATATATTCGAAAGAACAAAATAATATGGCTATCAAGCACCAATTTCCACCCCTTTCGTTTGAAAATTCTAAAGCAACAATGTTTTTTAATACTTCAAATTTAACATTTGATAAATGAACCTTACATTTTTCAGTAGCCATATGTGTGTAGATTTGAACAAAATCTGGTTTGGTTCTTACCAGGGTTTTTCTGCCTGAAATATCCTATTTTGTTTACCATGCTCAGAGTTTAGTGCTGGGCTGGTGGGTATATTAAACACGTCACATCAACAGTTAGACCGAGAATTCTCGTTGCAAAATCAAAATTCCACTGGAGCTCCAAGCGGATTTCTACAGCCTTACAACACTGTACAGCTCTTTGAGTCACGGTAAAATGTAATTTTTGTTACATAGCTAATTTAGATACACTTATGGTGTGGGTGCTTGCGAATGGGTGCTTGCGAATCTGCCGTCTTGGTTTGTATATTAAGTGACACATACACGTAAGAGGGCGGAAATAGGGGACGGTCGGTAATAGGTGATGTTCTGATAGTTCTTTCATCAAAGAATCCTCTATTTGCAGTAGTTTCAGCCTTGCGGAGCTTTAGCATCCTTCTTTGAGGAAAATTTATGTCATGCTACCAGATCTAATGTACCTCCCACAGGTGGAATTGGCTCGATTGGCAGTTTCTTCATTCCATCATGATGACCCAAGAACTCAGTAAGACCCTTAAATGTGAAGTGTGTTTAAATTGAATTTGTCCACTTTGTGTCCTCTCTGTTTTGGCCTCACATCTATGGAAATGATGTCAGAGAGAATAGAAGCAAACTGCATGTCTCAGTTTCATTTCATGTGAGGATTTCCAGACCATTCTTTTGACTTATGACTTATACTTATGACAACAAAACAGAAGTGATCATTTTTGGACCGCCAAGCACTTTCTATGTGAACTAGTTCAAAGTTCAGTTCACAAATTTTAAATTAAACTAGTTCAGTTCATAGTTCATAATTCAAAATTTCGAACTGTTCACACTTTCCAAAAATGAACTAGTTCACAATTCTTTTTTTATGTTCTTATGTTGCTGCGAGCTATTATTTTTCAAAATGATTGCCACAGCCCATATAGAATGCAGTTAATTTGGGTTGAGGATCTATCTTGACTTTCTTTTTTTTTACATTTATTTATTATGGATTTTGTTCATTTTACAAACAGAACAATACAAAACATCACAATAGCACACAATAAGGCACATTATAAAGAAGCAACAGCAACAGAAAAGATGCTGGTTATAAAGCATAGATATAGCATATGGTTTGTACTCACACAAATTCCACACTACAATCGTAAAGATTACATTGTATATACTTCAAAATAGAGACAAGACGGAAAAAAAACTAAAAATAAAAAAATAAAAAAGATAATATAAACAACTTAGTCCTATTTGTCATCCATCTAACCATCTACATCCATATTAGTATTCTCAAGAAAATTATAGAAAATATTCCATATTTTCCAAAACTTGTCAAGTTTGTTCTTTGTTGAGTAGCTTATCTTCTCTAAAGCAAAGTAAAAGGTCATTCCCCTCAACCATTGTGCTGAAGGAGAAATTTTGGATTACTAACATTTTTATGTATTAGAAGTGAATACTAATCTACATTTATTACATAGAAGTGATTAACATTTCATTTTCTTATATTCTGTGTATGCTTTCTATACATTCAATACTGTGCATCAACTTTGCTTTGTCTGTCATTTGCTCTCTCCATGTCACGATTTTCTAATAAAGGTCATGCGACCCCTTTGTCACGAGTTAAGCGTATTCTGCCTGAGGTAGTAATATTAGGAATATGGCAAGAAAATGCTGAAGGATGTATATGTATTGTATTAACCAATTATCTACTTACTTGGAGTAGCCAAATGACCTGCGTATGGCGCATGGATCACATGCTATGTCCAAGAAATGTCCATGTATTGTTGTATTTCTGTATGTATGAGGATTTTTGTACTCATGTGATTTGTATTACCAATGTATCTAACGTGTATAAGATGGGGCCTCGCCCTAGAGAACTTTGAGTAGTGGAACATGCTGTTGCCAGTGACGTTGCTCCTGGTATCGTGAATAAACCTGCAGTGGTTCCTCACACCTGAGTGTTGCCTGGATATTTTTGACCACGGTGCTGTGGTACAAGGTGTGTCTGATTTCCAAGAGCAAGCAATACATTGTTTGGCTTCTAAGAAACAAATATCCAGCAAAGACTTTACTCTTTGGGTGGTAATGTATATAAGTATAAGTATATACTTTTTTGATCCCGTGAGGGAAATTTGGTCTCTGCATTTAACCCAATCGGTGAATTAGTGAAACACAAACAGTACACAGTGAACACACAGTGAGGTGAAGCACACACTAATCCCGGCGCAGTGAGCTGCCTGCTTCAACGGCGGCGCTCGGGGAGCAGTGAGGGGTTAGGTGCCTTTCTCAAGGGCACTTCAGCCGTGGCCTACCGGTCGGGGATCGAACCGGCAACCCTCCGGTTACAAGTCCAGAGTGCTAACCAGTGGGCATGATAAACACAGTATTGTGGTTGTTACCTTTAATGTTGTTTGTGTCAAGTTGATCAGTTTTACAAATCCAAACTATATCATGTTTTTATTCATTATATTTATTATTATGTTTATTATGTTATTTTGTTTAGCCATTTAAGCTCTTCAAAGTTCTATTATGACCAAGGGGGGAGTACCGTATGTAAGTTTGCAACTGCAGGAGCAGGGAGTAGGAGGGAAGGAGGGAGGGAGAGAGAGAGAGACAGAGAAAGGCAGAAAGAAAGAAAGAAAGAAAGAAAGAAAGAAAGAGAGCGAGTCTCACTTCTCAATTCAGCACAGAAGAGGGAGATTAGTAACTACACTATCTGGAAGGATTTTTTCCAACATCACTTGACAAGCACCAGTGGTATGCAATGAAACATTATTTCTATATTCATGTGACATTTCAGAATGTTCATCTTCAGGGGGAAGCAAATGTCTCTGTTTACTATTTGTGAATTTATGGGACAATTGACTATACCTTACATTGTTTTAGAATTCTTAATTTGCCTATTGGTGTGCATTTCGAGAATGACACTTTAGACATTGCTCAACCATGGTATGACTGAACTTTCGCTCAAACTCCCCGTCTATAAATGAATGCACGTTTAAAACGTTGAGAAGTGAAACATTCAGTTGGATGGTGAGTAGGGTGGACACCAAAAGCTTGTTTTATCAAAGACATGAACAGGAACCAACAAAAATGTATTAGGCCTATAGGCAATTCTTGGATTAGAGAACAAGCATGTTGCATTAATAGACTCCTGCGGAGAAAGAGAACAAACACAAATTTAACTTAGACAGTCATAGACTTGCATATTGAGGAAGTGACAGGCTACATTTTTTCTCTGGTGGAACAGGGTGTGGAAAGTCAAAAATGTGTATAAGATTTGTTTAACATCAGATCAGGTTGAACTATAAAGGGACGGATAAATCACTGCTCTAGTTGCAAGTCGTTTTAATTACACTGAATATTTAATTGTTAAAAATGATAACCTTATATTCTGATTCACTAGCTCCAACGCTGTGGAAAATGAATTTCACATCACTAATAACAGTTTGCAATAAATGTGTTTTGTAGGTATTTTTATATCATTTAATTATGTATTAGATACTATTATTTTATTTTATTTTAATTTATTTAACATTTATTAATAGTTGTAATTTTCATTACAGACTGACAAAATTGATTGCTGCATGGGCCTAGCTAAAACGGTCAGAGTCAGTATGGTGCCACGGATGGATGTCTTCCAAGGGGGGGACAGAAGCTATAAGAGAATCACCATGCATATAACTGTGCACATATGGGACACTGCTCTTCTCTGTTTTGCTCTCTACATTGTGGCTTGTGTTAGTCGTGTATCTGGATTCACATATGGGGTCTGTGAATTACATGACCCTGAGCAGTGTGGAGGACGTACCAAATTTTTCTGCTACAAAAGAAGTCTTGAGCATGTGCCACCAAAATTCCCACATAACGTAACTGATATAGACATTTCTCACAATAAAATAAAAGGGATAAAGAGTGAGGACTTCCAAAATCTTACACATTTAGAAACCTTAAACATCTCCTACAACTCAATCTCTTATGTGGAGAAAGGAGCTTTCAGAGACTTGATTCCCTTAACAGAATTGGGCCTAAGCAGTAACCGTTTGAGCATAATCACAAAAGAATTCTTCCAAGGCCTGACCAATCTAAAAGTGCTCCTCCTTGACAAGAACAATATTTCGACCACTGAAAATTCATCATTTTCTGTCTTCCACCACTTAGAATGTGTGAAACTTTCTGAGAATAAGCTAACAGACATGGAACTAATGCAACCCATTTTCAGAATACAAACATTGAATGAAATACATATTGCCTCCAACAACATCTCAAATTTTCAGTCGATTAATGTTTCAAATTCATCCCTCAGACTTCAAATACTGAATTTAGCTCACAATCCTCTAAACATTTTTAGGATTAGTGAAGATATTTTACCCTATCTCCAGGCAATCAATCTGTCATACTGTTTTTCAAATAGAAATTCAGAATGGGAAGTGCTGAATACAAGTTTCTTCAGGAATGTAAAGAGGCTTGAAATGGCTGGTGTTAATGTCTCATTAGAGCGATTCAAGGTGATACTGCAAACATTTAATAACTCACTGGTCGCATTAACATTGAGCGCTGTACCTCTTGCAAAATCCCTTATAAGTTATACTTGTCATATTCCAACACTTACAACACTTACTTTGAGAAATAACAACATCACTAGCTTAAAAGGCACAGGGCTGGAGAGATGCTGTCAAATTAGGACACTGGATCTGGGCCATAATAGACTTGCTGATCTGGAAAATGTTTTGGCATCACTGACAAATCTTACTTTTTTACAACTGGGTTATAATAAATTTTCATACATTCCAAGTATGATACAAAATCTATCCATGTTGGAAAACTTAGATTTAGTATTCAATCAAATTGAAAAATTAGGTTGTTCTACCTTTAAAAATCTTAACAATCTCAAAACTCTCCGCTTGTATAGAAATAGAATTAAAGTTGTGAAAGACTGTGTTTTCCAAGACATGATAAATCTAAAAAAACTGTACTTAGGATCAAACTATATCAGTTTTTTAGACAGAGCCTTCCAAAATGGTCCTGCTAAATTGGAATATCTAAAACTAAGCTCAAACTCATTAGCTTCCCTTAAAACTAATGACTTCAGAGGTTTAAAATCACTCAGGACTTTGATTTTATATGACAATAAAATAAATTCAATTGATGACGGGACTTTTGATAAATTAATTAGCTTGAAAGTACTGAACTTGCATTTTAACAAGATAACAGATGAATCACTCAGACCAACTGTATTTTCAGAACTTTCTAATCTTTTAGAACTGACTTTACAGAATAATCACATATTAAAAGCTGAATACTTTCAAACACCTCCTTTTTATAATTTAACGTCTCTTAAAGTGCTTTCAGTTTTATCTCAGCGTCATCATAACAATCAGTCTTTTTTGCCCTATAATTTCCTACAAAATTTGAGACATTTACACACTTTTTGGGCCCAGAATGCTGGACTTAAATATTTGCACGACGATGTGTTCAAAGATAACACCCAGCTCGCAGAACTAGCCCTGAGTGGAAATGACCTCACAACTCTCTCTCCGAATGTATTCCTGCCCCTGCGAAAACTCTATAAGCTCTATTTAAAAGAAACTCGTCTAAAAACCTTAGATTTTCTTGTGCAAGCAAACCTTCAAGATCTCTATTATTTGCAGATTAGCAATAACCAAATTTCATCAATCAATAAAACAATTATCAAGTCCCTTCCTGGGTTAAGGCTACTCGATATGCAAGGAAACACCTTCACCTGTGACTGTAGCAATGCTCAGTTCATCAAATGGTTGGAGAAAAGTAATTTCACACAAGTACTTGCCGCTAATACATACGAATGTAACAGTCCTCCCAATTTCAAAGAAACACAACTTTTACATTTAGATGTATCTTCTTGTTCAGAAAACAATGAGTTTTATTATTACATATCCAGCACTTGTCTTGTGCTCCTGACCTTGATCATCTCTCTCATCTATAACTTCCTACACTGGCAAATAGTTTATGGCTATTATCTCTTCTTGGCATTTCTCTATGACAATAAGAAGAAGGGGTCTCACAAGCCATTAGGTTTCCAGTATGATGCTTTTGTTTCCTACAACAAGCATGATGAACTCTGGGTCACCAGTGAGTTGCTCCCCAAACTAGAGGGAGAACAGGGATGGAGATTATGTCTGCACCACCGGGACTTCCAACCAGGGAAACCCATTGTGGACAACATCGTGGATGGCATCTACAGCAGCCGCAAGACTATCTGCATCCTCAGCCAGCACTACCTGGAGAGTGAGTGGTGTTCCAGGGAAGTGCAGGTGGCCAGCTTCCGTCTGTTCGATGAGAAAAAGGACGTTCTGATCCTGTTGTTCCTGGAGGACATTCCAGTCTATCGGCTGTCCCCTTACTACAGGATGAGGGGCCTGGTGAAGAAGCGCACGTACCTCAGCTGGCCCAAAGCGGGACAGGACACACGGGTCTTCTGGGAGAAACTAAGAGTTGCCCTTGGTGCCAGAAGGGGTTCTGAGGAGGAGAATTCCCTCAGTGATGTGCAGAATGTCCTTTGATCCTTAAACAGTTACGCTTTAACGGGTTCTGTCAAGAGACAATGCCCTATGCTTATGTTACTTTTGATGAAAGTGATAAAATCATTGTAATCATTGTCAATCGTAGCTCCTTGTGTAAATTAACCCAACAGTTCTGTGTGATTTCAACATTTCAACATCTTTTTGTTCAAATATATTTTTTAACTATTACAGGCTTCTTTAGTAAATTAACTGGCTTTTTTGTTTATTCTAGTACTTTTTTACTCTTTTACTAAATGAATGCTGATATGAATGCTGATGTTGTTGAGTAATTAACATAATGTGAAAATCATACTATTAAAAACAGCACAAGAACATGTAAGTTTTCTTGCATACTGGTTTTATATGATTATAAAATCACACAAAACAATCAAATTAATGTGAATGAATTGAATATATTCGAAAGAACAAAATAATATGGCTATCAAGCACCAATTTCCACCCCTTTCGTTTGAAAATTCTAAAGCAACAATGTTTTTTAATACTTCAAATTTAACATTTGATAAATGAACCTTACATTTTTCAGTAGCCATATGTGTGTAGATTTGAACAAAATCTGGTTTGGTTCTTACCAGGGTTTTTCTGCCTGAAATATCCTATTTTGTTTACCATGCTCAGAGTTTAGTGCTGGGCTGGTGGGTATATTAAACACGTCACATCAACAGTTAGACCGAGAATTCTCGTTGCAAAATCAAAATTCCACTGGAGCTCCAAGCGGATTTCTACAGCCTTACAACACTGTACAGCTCTTTGAGTTACGGTAAAATGTAATTTTTGTTACATAGCTAATTTAGATACACTTATGGTGTGGGTGCTTGCGAATGGGTGCTTGCGAATCTGCCGTCTTGGTTTGTATATTAAGTGACACATACACGTAAGAGGGCGGAAATAGGGGACGGTCGGTAATAGGTGATGTTCTGATAGTTCTTTCATCAAAGAATCTTCTATTTGCAGTAGTTTCAGCCTTGCGGAGCTTTAGCATCCTTCTTTGAGGAAAATTTATGTCATGCTACCAGATCTAATGTACCTCCCACAGGTGGAATTGGCTCGATTGGCAATTTCTTCATTCCATCATGATGACCCAAGAACTCAGTAAGACCCTTAAATGTGAAGTGTGTTTAAATTGAATTTGTCCACTTTGTGTCCTCTCTGTTTTGGCCTCACATCTATGGAAATGATGTCAGAGAGAATAGAAGCAAACTGCATGTCTCAGTTTCATTTCATGTGAGGATTTCCAGACCATTCTTTTGACTTATGACTTATACTTATGACAACAAAACAGAAGTGATCATTTTTGGACCGCCAAGCACTTTCTATGTGAACTAGTTCAAAGTTCAGTTCACAAATTTTAAATTAAACTAGTTCAGTTCATAGTTCATAATTCAAAAATTCGAACTGTTCACACTTTCCAAAAATGAACTAGTTCACAATTCTTTTTTTATGTTCTTATGTTGCTGCGAGCTATTATTTTTCAAAATGATTGCCACAGCCCATATAGAATGCAGTTAATTTGGGTTGAGGATCTATCTTGACTTTCTTTTTTTTACATTTATTTATTATGAATTTTGTTCATTTTACAAACAAACAGAACAATACAAAACATCACAATAGCACACAATAAGGCACATTATAAAGAAGCAACAGCAACAGAAAAGATGCTGGTTATAAAGCATAGATATAGCATATGGTTTGTACTCACACAAATTCCACACTACAATCGTAAAGATTACATTGTATATACTTCAAAATAGAGACAAGACGGAAAAAAAAATAAAAATAAAAAAATAAAAAAGATAATATATACAACTTAGTCCTATTTGTCATCCATCTAACCATCTACATCCATATTAGTATTCTCAAGAAAATTATGGAAAACAAACTTGTCAAGTTTGTTCTTTGTTGAGTAGCTTATCTTCTCTAAAGCAAAGTAAAAGGTCATTCCCCTCAACCATTGTGCTGAAGGAGAAATTTTGGATTACTAACATTTTTATGTATTAGAAGTGAATACTAATCTACATTTATTACATAGAAGTGATTAACATTTCATTTTCTTATATTCTGTGTATGCTTTCTATACATTCAATACTGTGCATCAACTTCCTCACACCTGAGTGTTGCCTGGATATTTTTGACCACAGTGCTGTGGTACAAGGTGTGTCTGATTTCCAAGAGCAAGCAATACATTGTTTGGCTTCTAAGAAACAAATATCCAGCAAAGACTTTACTCTTTGGGTGGTAATGTATATAAGTATAAGTATATACTTTTTTGATCCCGTGAGGGAAATTTGGTCTCTGCATTTAACCCAATCGGTGAATTAGTGAAACACAAACAGTACACAGTGAACACACAGTGAGGTGAAGCACACACTAATCCCGGCGCAGTGAGCTGCCTGCTTCAACGGCGGCGCTCGGGGAGCAGTGAGGGGTTAGGTGCCTTGCTCAAGGGCACTTCAGCCGTGGCCTACCGGTCGGGGTTCAAACCGGCAACCCTCCGGTTACAAGTCCAGAGTGCTAACCAGTGGGCCACGGCTGAATGAAGCCCTCTGGGTAGAGATTTAATATGCATAATTTAGGATCAAGAGGAACTTCCTCACCAATGATTTGGCTAGCCAGGTCTAATACTCTCCTCCAAAATGATAGTATCTGTAGACATTCCCAGATACAGTACAACAGACGGCAGCTCATCCCGGACAGACAGGCTACAGTGCCTGCAGTGACTCGCGGGAGATATCGCAGAATTTTGTTTGCAATAAATACAGCATAACTTTCATTCTTACTCATTAAAATGAGCATGATGACTGACAAAATAAATTCTTATGATGTAATTTAAATAAACCACTGTTAAAGGATCTCAGTTGTTGTAATGTAGGAAGTAAAGCCAGCTTTCTTGTGAATCCTCAGTGTTCTTAGACCACTCCAGTCTGTCACCTCAGTGCACCTCAGTGCTTATGTTTTACTGTTGTCTATCATAGTGGGTTTAGTCACATGAAAGGATTTACTTATGGGGTCTGTCTGTGACATACATTGAGTGGTACGGAGGTCCAACAAAAATGTTGTGCTAACAGAATCTGGATCATATGCCACCAAAATGTACACTTAGCACAACTAATTCAAACATTCCTCACAATAAAATACATTTTTAAAATCTAGACACACCGCAAAGCAGTACAAAATATGACCGCTGCTCAGTTCTACACATTCTCTCTGTAAAAATAAATCACACTTATCAATTTGTCTCCATCTCCTACTCCGTCCCCTACTCTTGCAACTTTTTTGTATGTAAATGAGTGTGTGCATGTGTGTTTGCTTTTGTCTATACAGTATGTGTTCTCTGTGTGTGTGCGTGTGTTAGCTTAGTGTATAACAGAGCTTTTAACAGAGACATTCACATTGCTTCTGTTTTTGAGGTCTCAAACTCGAGACAAAAGGTGAAACACTTCTCTAATTCACCCTATGCCAGCTCCACAGGCCTCCCACCCCACCCCGTACTCCTGCAGCTCCTTGCAAACTCCAAGTTTCACATCCACTTCCCTAGGCTTAACAATGATACATGGTTTGAACTGTGTGATGAACAGGTAAAGTGTACCAAAGGCTTAGTGTACCAAAAGTGATCATACTTTTGAATTGTAATCTTAATTAATTTAGCATAAACAACACTAAACGTGGCAACCATAACACTGTGTCCAATCTATCAACAACAGTGTAATTTATATTTTAATGATGGTGTTTTTACAATGGTTTGTATAAGATAAGTAATACTTTAAAATAAATGTAATTATAAATAAATGTTGTAATGTTTAACAAAAGCATGTAAACAAAGCCACACACCAAATGATTGTGACAGTTGTTTATGAGTAGGACTGATAATTGGGTGAAAATTATCAAATTGGTCTTTCATAACAAGGGTGAGAGGAAGATACATATATATATATACATACATATATATATACATACATATATATATATATACACACACACATGTATGTATGTATGTATCTTCCTTTCACCCTTGTTATGACCTTGAAAGACCAATTTGACAATTTTGGTCTTAAAGACTTACAGTATATGACAGTCATATTTATATATATATTTATATATATATATGACTTTATCATATAAGTCTTTTTTCTAGACATACATCTCATGTTTTCTATTGTTTGATGCTACCTGGGATATCAGGACATCGGTGCACATCATGTTCGCATGAAACTTGCATGTAGGCCCACATGACTGATAAGGAATCGGTTTGTCGGTTTTCAGACACTGGGTCTGGCCTACCTTTGTGCTTTTGAACATACATTGTTGTTACTGAAAGAGATCCACACAGAAAAGGGAAGGGGACATCTGTAACAGTGTGAAAAACAGTCTCTGGCAAAAGTGACGTCATGCTCTGTCTGTACTAACTGAAGAGGCCAGAGTAGGATATCTCTAAATGCTTTTCATGTGTGGCATTAAGAGAGTCTCAGACCCCAATCCAGCACCGAGGAGAGAGGTTAATAAACGCAGTACCTGGAAGGATTCAAACATTATCTTACAGACACCTGACAAACACAAGTAGTGCGTATGCAATTCACCTGTATTTTTATAACAGAATGTATGACAGAATCTTTAAGGGGGAAACACTATGTTGCTATTTACTGTTTATATAAACATGCAATTATTAACTAGGCCTATACCTTACAGTGATTGAGAAGACAAGAAAATAATGATTCTGTTTTGGCATTGTTCTGAAAATCACAAAGCTGAGAGTGAGGGTGCAAAAGGACATGGCAAAATCACACAAAACAATCAACTTAATGTGAATAAATATATTTGAAAGAACAAAATAATTTGGTTAGTTCTATTATCAAAGAATCCTCTATTTGCAGCAGTTTCAGCCTTGCGGATCTTTGGCATTCTTCTTTGTCAAAAATTCATGCCATGCTACCAGAACTAATGTACCTCCCACAGGTGGAATTGGCTGGATTGGCAATTGCTTCATTAATGCCCCAGCTTACATTGATTTAGAATTCTTGTTATTCTAATTCTTGCATTTCGAGAAAAGATACTTTAGACATTGCTGAATCGTGATACGACTCAACTTTCACTCAAACTAAAGGAATGTTTAAAATGTTGATAAGAGACACATTTAGTTGGATGGTGAGTGGATACCAAGCGCTTTTTTTTAGATTCCCATCATCAAAGACATGAACAGGAACCAACATAGTATAACAAAAATGTAGCCTATTAGCCTAGGCTATAGGCAATTCTTGGATTAGAGAAAGTAGGCCTATGTTGCATTAATAGACTCATGTGGAGAACGGAGAACTGACACAAATTAAACTTAGGGGTCCTATTTAATTTCTCCTGACCGCCAGAGGCGGTGCTTCCAGCATCTGGATGTCCATCATGCACGCATGTAGGTCGAGTGTTTGTACCAACAAAGTCACCTGTGACCGGGGTGACGTATGGCGCTACGTCATGCACTTAAGGTGCTTTCACCCGGAAGTGACCTCTTGCCATCTTCTCGTATGAACGTAGGTGTTTCGAGTCAATCGCTGGGAGTCTTGCAACCTTTACAGGTTGGAGCTGCGTTTTCGCCCTCTTAAGACTGCGATTGCTGTACATTTAATCAAGGTAAGGGCATGGTTTTCTAATTCGTTGACGCGTCCACGAGTGGTTTCGCTCTATGCTGAAACCGAAGGAAATTTAGCTTCTCATTAGTTGGCTTAGCCTAGGATATCGGTGGTCTCGCCGGCATTCCTAGCAGCCTTCGACCAGACTTTCGTAGGCCTACTTATCTGAACTTATATCTGAATTCAAGACAGGGTTCAATTTATTTCATTTGGCTAACGTTAGCCCAGCATTATTGCTTATCTTCTGAGCATTGAATGACACTAGGTGTCTTGTATTTTGTGTTGGTTTACATATAGCGACTGTGGATAGCGGTTACTCGCTCTCGTTCTTCAAGTCAGCTTTTGTGTTCCTTAATAGACAGCATTTCTTAATAGACAGCGTTTGTTGGCTGTTTGCTTAAAATTTCAGTTTGTGTTTTTCGCTTGTAACTGGAGTCATTTGGGCTCGCAGCGAGTGCATTTCGCTCTATGCGCAGCTGAACTGGGCTGAGTGCCCATTATCAAGAAAGTTAACCTTTTGTTTATTTAAATATTTGCGGCATGTTTTTGGTGTGCACCGAGTGCTCGGCCTCCCTTGAGCCTGATAACGGTCACGACCGTTGCTCCCGTTGCCTTGGTATAGACCACCTAAGACAAGGGCTAACTGAGGGGGCTTGTGTAGACTGCTGTTGCTTGAGTTTAGCTGCCCGCACCGCCAGACTGGCCCAACTAGAGGAAGCTTCAGGGTCTCAATTGGCCTGTGCACAGGGAGATCCTGGCCAGTCCCCTAGATTGCAGAGACGCACGCAGACAAGCGAGCGTGCTAGGGCTGCAGACGTGAAGTGCTCTGAAGCGCACTATGTCAGACCCTTTGGCCCAGAAAGTAGACTTTTTGGCGTCGGAATTCGTGCAGATAAAAGCACTACTGGAGGGTTTACAGCGCCCTGATATACAGTCAGCTAGCGGTTCCGCTACAGACACTACAACACACGACCCACCACCCCCGGTCCTGTCCCCAGCAGTAAGTGCCTCTGAGGATGATGTACTTTCCATCAGAGCCTCAGACAGTCTAAAGATGGTAGATGATTGGGCTGGGGATCTGGCAGAGCTGGTATCTCACGCCTCTGACTTCAACTCCCTAGAGGATTGTGGTTCCCTGGGTAGCACGGTTGCTGGTCAGGCTCTAGGGCTAAGGCCAGCAATGCAGTTAGCACTAGCATGTCTGGGGGCGGATACATCACCAGCGGAGGCAGATGTGCAGAGAGCTTTTTTCAGACAAGCCCCAACTGCAGCTTCGGCCCCCTTTATGGATGAGCTACAGAGATGTTGGGCAGACCCAAGGCATTTTTCCCATCTCCCTAGTGATTGTAGACCAATGCAGGGTGCATCCAGCTATGGCCTCGACAGGATGCCCGGTATAGAGCCCACATTGGCGCGTATAGGAAATTCTATGTTTCAGCCCTCTCCCAGATCCTCCAGTCCCGTGGAGTCAACCCATCAGCGCAAACCCTCAGTGAAGCCTCGCTGCGGGCATTTGCCTATATGTCAAGGGAGCTCGGTCGGGTATGGCTCGGGTATGGTCAGGTATGGCTCGCCCAGTCTCCACTGTCAGAGTCCAGCAGGAGAGTCCTCCGTTCTCTGCCGGTTGTGCCGGGACAGCTGTTCGGACCTGCGGCACAGCAGGCCCTGGAACACAGTTTGCGGGCGACACAGGTCAGGCAACAATTTGCTAGTTTACACCACACATCTGTTCACCGGCAGAGACCATACCCAGGGACCGACAGGACCCAAGTAATACCACGACGTCGCAGTCAAGGCCACCTCCACCAGGGGGGTTTCGCAGGCCTGTCACTAGATAGACCACTCGCCCGGCACAGCAAGATACAGCATATGGCCGCCGTCCCTCCAGGAGCTGGAGGGGCCGAGCAGGCAGGCAATGACAGCTTCGTCCCGGCGGTCGGTTGCTTCACCAGCCAACAACGGTTGAGCTGGGAAGCGCTAACATCAGACCCCTGGTGCTTGACACTATCAGAGGGCTACAGCATTCAGTTCAAACGCCAACCGTCAAGGTTCACAGGGGTCAAAATGACAGGTAAGGGACGAGGCCAAGGCACTGGCCCTGCGTCAGGAGGTCAGGGCCCTTCTAGACAAGGGAGCAATAGAGCCCGTAGAGCCATGTTCACTGAACATTGGCTTCTACTCCACATATTTCATAATCCAAAAAAAGGGGGTGGACTTCGCCCCATATTGGATCTCAGGTCATTAAACAAATACCTCAAGGCCTTAAAATTTCATATGTTGCGCACAACAGACGTCCTCGAGACCATCGGGAAAGACGTCTGGTTCACGAAAATAGACCTCAAGGATGCCTATTTTCATATACCAATTGCACCACATCACCAGCAGTTTCTGCGCTTTGCGTTCGAGGGAAGGGCCTACCAGTTCAGGGTCCTCCCTTTTGGAATATCACTGGCCCCTCGGATTTTTACAAGATTCGTGGCAGTAGCACTGGCACCACTACAGAAAGAAGGTATGCTCATACTCTCGTACCTGGACGATTGGTTGGTAGTGTCTCAGACAGAGACAGATTCATTCAGGGACCTAGCTCTGTTGATATCTCACTCGGCCAGGTTAGGCCTCAAAATAAATCATGAGAAGAGCACTTTGACACCCAGTCAGCGTATAGTGTTCATTGGTATCCAGCTGGATTCTCGGGGGAGACAGGTAACCCCATCTCCTCAACGGGTGAACAACATCCTCAGTCGGCTAGGACAGTTCAGGAGAGGCCAAGGTCGAATCTTCAGTTCCTTCCAGGTACTACTGGGCACACTCATGGCAGCTGTTGCCGTAGTCCCACTAGGCCTACTCTCATTGAGACCACTGCAGATGTGGATCAACAAACTGGGGTTGGATCCATGGACCGACAGGCACAAGCTGGTAAGAGTCACTGCCAGGTGTATTCAGTGCATGCAACTGTAACCCGTGAGTGATGTTGGCGTAAGTTGCCGTAATCCTAAAATCTTATTTACTTCCGGGGTGCCCGTGTTTCCATTTTGTCCTAGCAAGACCTTAGCTTCCTGCTACACACACCTGACGATACTTACACTGATTAGAGTAATTGCAGCCACACACAATAAAACCAGGAAACAGCCGTAACAGGGCTGTTCTTCCTTTACACTTTATTCCGAGCTGTGGGGATTTAATGGAGATCCCGGCAAGGTTGGTCTGCTGTTTGTGTGTTAAGATTCCCTTTTTATAACATAATCTAACTGCATTGTACTTTCCTACAGTTGCGGGTATCCTCTGCGGTGTCCAGCTTCTGCGTGAGCGTCCACGGACATTGATTACGACTTGCTGTTATTCCGAGAGGGGCTACATATGTGCGTGTGTTAAATGTAGGTACGGAAATGCAAGTATGGCGAACTGGTTCTTGAGTGGCACGCACTATACCTGACTAACAGTCTCAGTCTTCCCTGAGGCTAGTTCACCCGTTGCTGTCCTGGGCCTCCCCCCACTTGCTGAGCCTGAGGGCAATGCACATAGAGGGCATTCGGGACACAGCAGCAGACTTCTTGTCCCTCATCCCAGGAAGTGGAGGCTGCACCCGGAGGTGGTGCCGGCCATCTGGCAGCGGTACGGCAGAGCAGATGTAGATCTCTTCGCCTCCCAAGACTCTACACACTGCCCCTATATGGTTTTCCCTGGATGAGACAACAAGCCCCTTAGGCCGGGATGCGCTGGCACCCGAGTGGCCTCAGCAGCTTTTGTATGCATTTCCCCCACTTCCACTGATTCGAGCCATTCTCCACAGGATCTCCCAGGAGGGCCACGCAAGATGGCCCGGGAGGCTGTGGTTTCCAGTGTTGCACAGACTATTGGTCAGATGCCCTTGGCGCCTCCCCATTCGTGCGGACCTTCTCTCACAACTGGGGGGACAAATCTGGCATCCGAATCCGGTGCGCCTACAGTTATGGATATGGCCACTAAAGGGCCCAAGCCTCTGTTAGGCGCTTGCGACCCAGCAGTTGTTTATACCATCAGCAACTCACGGGCGGCTTCCACTAATGCGCTTTACGCAAACAGGTGGAAGCTCTTCATGGAATGGTGCCGGGCCCACGGGGAGGAACCAACTAGTTGCCCAGTACCGGCAATCCTCAGATTCTTGCAGTCTCGTTTCGACGAGGGCCTGGCAGCCCAGGCCCCCTGGCACCATTCATGTTCACTGACAGTTCTAGAGGATATTTGCAATAACTTCAGATCAGAATTCATTCTGATACATATTATCATATGAAGAGTTTGGTTCCAAAACACCATATCCACCATTTTAATGAATTTTCATAAATATTTTGTTTTCAAAGTTATTTCTGTACAATTGCAATTGGGTAGGCATATTGTTATTTGATATATCTTTACTCATTCAAAACAACACAATTTGATCAATATTGCCTGAAATACACAATTAAATAACATGACTTTTTAAAGTTTTTAAAAACAGAGATATAGCATTTTGAACCGGAAGTTTCGGGAGTCTCCCGCATGTTGATAGCGGCTCCTGGCGCCCGCAAATTAGATAAAATCTCCCGGGATCTAGAGCGAGCGATCACACAGACCGAGACTTAAAATCACGTGTGCATCTGAGTGTAGCGCGCACACGACAGGGGGGAGAGAGATGGGTGTTGCGTGTGTGCCTGAGCGCATCCGAGACAGAGAGCATCCTGATTGGCCTGTTTCGCTAAATCAACCAATCAGTTTTCAGTGTAGGCGAGCTTTTTATCTCTTTTCTCCCGAACTTAATCAGTTCAGTGTGTCTAGGAACAGGAGCGTCATGGCAGAGTCAGTGCCCCCAAAAAAAGAAAATGTAAGACCCATTTCAAAGTGTACCCTTGTCTCATAATCATAAGATTAAAAAAGAATGATAGGCCTAGTTTTGCACGCTGCACTGTTTGTAACAGTGACTTTAGCATTGCCCATGGCGGGTTAAATGATTGCAAAAAACATGTTGAGGTGAGTTTAACTAGTGTCAATTCATGTGCATATTATTCAGGCCTATACTAGATGGCTAGTTGCCAAGGCTACATGAAAAGACCAAACTACCAAAATCTACATATTTTATTTTCACAATTTCTATCTATAGGCCTTCCTTATTTGGTGTGCTGACTAGACATTATTCAACAAACATATTAATCTGTATTTCAGTAACTAAGTAGGCAAAGGTTTTTATTATTCATATTATTTATTTATTTATTTATGGGGGGGGGCTTCGTGATACCTCCCTGAAATTACTTTTTGCAGGTTGGGATGTCTGTAGTAGCCTGAGACCCCCAGAGAAGGTAGTCCTACAGTGTGAACAGGAAGGAAACTGAGGCCCCATCAGAGCTGAAGTGCACCAGAAAGGGTTGCAGAAAGAGATCCAAGTCCTCTTTCAAATTAACTCATAATGTGAATACAAAATTAACGGAGTCTCTTTTGTTTTGGTCCACTTTCTGGTCCCCTTTTAGTGGACTGAGGGCCAGATGTACGTACATTTGTGAACGTAGCGTTAACAGCATCATGGACAAACCGCAGATTGCGAACGCTGTCAGACCCAAGTTTCTGTCGTATTTATCAAACTAGTGTAAACTGAGCCTTTCTCCGCCCATAAGCGCAATTTACGAACGTCCACAACTAAACGGCAGAGCCTATACAAGCGTAGTTGAATGAAGTTAACTGATGACAACATTAAAAAGAATCAAACATTTAGCGATCATGAAATAATACCATACATGATAAGATGTCAACAAGCAGGGAGATAATGAAGATCAGTAGTTTTACTCAAACTACTTGTGCACGTAGGCTATGGAAAATTGGTCAAATCTAGCAAGTAGGAAAGTTTAAGTGAATGACGTGAAAGTGAAAGTAAGACATTCGAAAGGCCAACGAAAGTTAAGGTTGCTTTTGATAGTACAAATACTTACAAAACTGGTGCTCTAAATAGCGATTCTGTTGTCTTTGAAAGGTTCTCTTATTGAAGCATTGAACTGCAATTTGGATTAACACCTGCTTTTACAAGGCGGAAGTATTTAGGCGCAGAATAGACATGCGCTTTCAGGAGCAGTCTTTGTACATACCGCGGAATACATAATTAGGCGCTCTTTACACTTCCCCTCCCATCTTTTTACACTAAACTCCCACTTTCCCCTAGATCTTCCCATGAATGCATATGCATGACACGAAAAACGCAATTAGGCATTTTCAGCTCCCGCTACAGTTTGCGCTTTTACATCATTGCGGCATGTTTGTATATACCTCGCAATGATTTTACATGCACGTTGCAAAACAAATACGCCTGAAGTGGGCGCAAAAGTGTTAGTACATCTGGCCCTGAGTTCGGTTATTTTAAAAGGGACTAGGCCTATATGTGAAAACACCCTAAAATTTGTTTAACATTAGATCAGGTTGAACTAGGAAGAGGCAAATAAATCATTGCTCTAGTTGCAAGTCATTTTAATTACACTGAATATTTCATTGTTAAAAATGATGACCTTATATCCTGATTCTCTAGCTCCAAATGCAGCTGTGGAAAATTCATTTCACATTACTAATAAGGTCTAATGGAATATGTAACAGTTTGTAATAAATGTGTTTTGTAGGTATTTTTATATATCATTTAGTTATGTATTACATACTACAATTACTCTTTTTTATTTATCTAACATTATTTAATAATAGTTGTCATTTTCATTACAGACTGACAGAATTGAATTGCTAGATGGGCCTAGATGGACCTGAGGCTTTCAGCTGAGGACAGAAGCTATAAGAGAATCACCATGCATATCACTGTGCACACATGGGACACTGCTCTTCTCTGTTTTGCTCTCTACATTGTGGCTTGTAGTCGCGTGTCTGGATTCACATATGGGGCCTGTATGTTACATGACCCAGAGCAGTTTGGAGGACGTACCAAATTCCACTGCTACAAAAAAGGTCTTGATCATGTGCCAAAAAACCTTCCACTTGACATAACTGATATAGACATTTCTAAAAATAGAATAAAAGCGATAAAGATTGGGGATTTCGAAAATCTTACACAACTGAAAATCTTAAACATTTCCTACAATTCAATCTCTTATGTGGAGGAAGGACCTTTCAAATACTTGATTTCCTTAACAGAATTGGGCCTGAGGAGTAACCGTTTGACCAGAATCACAAAAGAATTTATGCCTGACCAATCTAAAAGTGCTCCTCCTCGACAACAACAACATTTTGACCATTGAAATGTCATAATTTTCTGTCTTCCACCATCTAGAGTGTGTGAAGCTGTCTAACAACATGTTGAGAGACATGGCATCAATGCAACCCATCTTCAGAGTTCAAACTCTGACTGAAATACATATTTCTTCCAACAACATCTCAATTTTTCAGTCAATTGATATTTCAAATTCACCCCTCAGGATTCAAACACTGAATTTATCTCACAAACTTCTAAGCATTTTTAGGATTAATGAAGATATTTTCCCCTATCTCTAGGCAATCAATCTGTCATACTGTTTTTCAAATAGAAATTTAGAATGGGAAGTGCTGAATACAAGTTTCTTTAGGAATGTAAAGAGGCTTGACATGGCTGGCATGTCTCATTAGAGCGATTCAAGGTGATACTGCAAACATTTAATAATTCACTGGTCGAGTTAACATTGAGCGCTGTACCTCTTGCAAAATCCCTTATAAGTTACTTGTCATATTCCAACACTTACAACGCTTACTTTGAGAAATAACAACATCACTAGCTTAAAAGGCACAGGGCTGGAGAGATGCTGTCAAATTACTGGATCTGGGCCATAATAGACTTGCTGATCTGGAAAATGTTTTTGCATCACTGACAAAACTTAGTTTTTTACAACTGGGTTATAATCAATTTTCATACATTACAAGTATAATACAAAACCTATCCATGTTGGAAAACTTGAATTTAGTACTTAATCAAATTTAAAGTTTGGATTGTTCCACCTTTAAAACTCTTAACAAACTGAAAACTCTCCGCTTGTATGGAAACAGCATTCATGTGGTGAAAGACTGTGTATTCCAAGACCTGATCCATCTAAAAAAAACTGTACTTAGGATCAAACAGTATTAAATATTTCAGAGGAGCTTTTTAAAAAATGGTCCTGCTGAGTTGGAATATCTAGAACTAAACTCAAACTCATTAGCTTCTCTTAACACTGATGACTTCAGAGGTTTAACATCACTGAGGACTTTGGTTTTAAATGACAATAAAATTAATTCAATTGATAACAAGGCTTTTGACAAATTAAGTAGCTTGAAAGTGCTGAACTTGGAATTTAACAAGATAACAGATAAATCACTCAGACCAACTGTATTTTCAGGACTTTCAAATCTTCTAGAACTGTCTTTACAAAAAAATCACATATTAAATGTTGAAAATGTTCATAATCCTCCTTTTTATCATTTAAAATCTCAATTCAATTTCAGCGTTATCATAAGAAACAGTCTTCCTTGCCCTGTAATTTTCTACACAATTTGAGACATTTGCACATTTTTTGGGCCCAGAATGCTGGACTTAAATATTTGCATGACGATGTGTTCAAAGATAACACCCACCTCACAGAACTAGGTCTGAGTGGAAATGACCTCACAATTCTTTCACCTGATATATTCCTGCCCCTGCGAAAACTATATAAGCTCTATTTAAGCGAGACTCACCTGAAAACCTTAGATTTTGTTGTACAAACAAAACTAGATCACCTGTATTATTTGCAGGTCCGCAATAATCAAATCTCATCAATGAATGACACAATTATCATGTCCCTTCATGGGTTAAGGCTACTCGATATGCAAGGAAACACGTTCACCTGCGACTGTAGCAATGCTTGGTTCATCAAATGGGTGGAGGAAGGTAACTTCACACAAGTATGTGCTGCTAATACATACCAATGTAACAGTTCTCAGGACACACGGGTCTTCTGGGAGAAACTAATAGTTGCCCTTGGTGCCAGAAGGGGTTCTGAGGAGGAGAATTCCCTTAGTGATGTGCAAAATATCCTTTGATCCTTAAACAGTTACGCTTTCACAGATTCTGTCAAGAGAATATGCCATATGCTCATGTTAATTTTGACTTCATAACTATTGTTACATCCAAACTCATGCTGAATTCTAAACCAAACCGTTCTATGTGATTTCAACATTTCAATAGAGTATACCAGCTTTTAACTATGATTAATGGCTTGCTAATCAACTCTTACTGATTGATGATATGAGCAATTAACATAATGTTAAAATCAGCTTCTAAAAAAAACACCACAAGAAAAAGTAAATCTGTACAAATGTAAAACTTCTTTACATAGGTCATTAGGTATACTGAGCTAAAGATTGCATAGCAAAACACAACAATAAATAAAATCAGCTTGTGGATAAATAATGTGATTATTATTTCTTTCATCGAAAAATTCTCATTTGCAGCCTTGCAGACCTTTGCCATTCCTCCTTGCAAGGCCATCTCCAGACAATCAACAGGAGGCTGCTACAAATACCTCCCACTAGTGGGTGTAACACCCTAAGCAGCTTAAAACCATGGGTAACACTTTACTTGACGCGTATCTACATAGGAGTGACATGACACTGTCATAACTTCTCATGACAAAAACCGAATGACACTAACCCTAATCCTAACTTGTCATGACAAAAAACGAATGACATTTGACAGAAGCGAGTGATGGAAGCGTTATGTCATAAACATTTATGACTTGTTTATAATGTTTATGACACATTCATGACAGTGTCATGTCACTTATGTAGATACCGTCAAGTAAATTGTAACCAAACCATGTACACTACCGGTCAAAAGTTTGGGGTCACTTAGAAATTTCCATTCCACTCCATTATAGACAAAATACCAGCTGAGATCAGTTGTATTGTTTTTTTAATCAGTTTAATCAGGGCAGCATTATGTGCCAAAGGTTTCTTGACTATTGTACAGTAGAAAGAAATGGCTAATCTTTCATGTAATATCTAAATTGCCCATTTTCAGCAACCAATCATCCAATGTTCCAAAGCCACATTCTGTTTACTAATCTGATATATTTTTAAAAGGCTAACTGAGAAAGCATTGGAGAACCCTTTTGCAATTATGTAAGCACATAATGTAATCTGAAAACTGCTGCCCTGATAAAAAAAACACAATGCAACTGATCTCAGCAGGTATTTTGTCTATAATGGAGTGGAATGGATATTTCTAAGTGGCCCTTAACTTTTAACCCGTAGTGTAGCCAACTATCAGATTCAGAAGCTCCAAAAATACATTTATAAAAAAAAGAAAAAGTGAATGTCCACACACTTTGTGAAATACATCTTCACACCACAAACTATATACAGTCTGAATACAAATGGTTACGGTCAGCTACTTTGATATTTTACATTCTGCACCTACGCATGTGTATTTCTGGTGCTATTGCCCCTCAATATTTCTATGATTTCTGTGAACAATGTGGAGCTGTTGTGTCACTTGTGTCTTTCTCTGTCTTCTCATCACGTCACCAATAGTGTTGGGCATTTCCTGGGCATATTGTCAAGTCAAGTCATTTTAATTGTAGCACATTTAAAAACAACAGCGTTGACCCAAAGTGCTTCACAATTTGTGAGGTTAGATATGACAAAATAAGATAAAAAAGACCAAACATTTGAGGAACAGAGACAGATGCAGATGCATTGCTGATGTTGTTGAGTGGGGAGCCTTTATTAATGCTTCCAAACAGTTATCCACTTTTAAAGAACTATTTCCAAGGTGAATCTGAATTCAATTAAACATGTACTCTGTATTTGCAAATAAGTTTGATCACATTTACAGTTATTAATTTAGCATACATCCAAGCTACAGTGCAAAGACATTATTACAGCAGACATGAAGTTATGATTGCGTTTCAACTATCAGACTCATTTGCAGCAGTGCTTCTCTTTATCATTAATTTGGGTTCCAGGAGTGGGATTCCAATCCATGGGGACATGTGTCCTGTCCATTGGATCTTAAAACGGACTCTTAACCACTCTGCCATTCTTTTCATTGTCAGAACTTTAGAACTTTCAGAACTTTACAGATGACACCACCGTCATTGGTTTGATCCAAGATGGTGATGAGTCTGCGTACAGGCAGGAGGTGGAACAGCTGGTCCAGTGGTGCCGTCAGAACCACCTGAAGCTTAACCCCAAGAAGACTGTGGAGATGACAGTGGACTTTAGGAGAAGCCAACCCCCCCCCCCTCGCCATTCAGAACGACACAGTGTCCAATGTGGATTTCTTTAGGTTCCTGGGATCAACCATTTCACAGGACCTAAAATTGTCCCTCCACATCGACACTATCCAGAAAAAGGCCCAGCAGAGGTTATTCTTCCTGATACAGCTAAAGAAGTTTAATCTGCATAAGGAGCTGCTGACCACTTTCTACTCAGCCAACATTCAGTCTGTCATCTGCACCTCCATCACTGCCTGGTTTGGGTCTGCCACCAAACGAGACAGGGCCAGACTGCAATGGACAATTAGGGCTGCAGAGAGCCCCACCCTTACACTGAACAAAGTCAATTAACACTGTTCTGCTCATCTACCTCATGTGTACTTCAACCTTATAGTTGTAGCACTATATTTATTTTTAATCTTAAACCTCAGTCTATACTGATATTGCACTATCCCCACCCTTTCAACTGTATATTGCATCTTGCTTGTGAATGTTGAGGTGTCCACGACCATGGCAACCTTGACAGGGACAACAAGGAAGCGATCATCCTCAGCTGCAGCTGATTCTGATTCTGATTAATATTTAGAGACCAAGAGCATGTAAGAGTATGGCCGAAATTGCGTCGGCCGGTGAAACACTTTGAGATTTAGAGGGATAAGGCCGCAGGAGAATGAAACACTTCACGCTATCCTCATTTGAAAGAGAGAACAGGCCCACAGCGCCTCTCACGTGGAATGAGAAGTATGTTGCGCCGTTCTCCTGTTGATCGAGTGTCTGAACAATAGACAAGCTGGTGAAGAGTTCATTGGTAACTGTTATTATTACAAACTCGTTTAATCTGACTCCATTTAATCAATAATTTGTATCAGAAAGGCAAAAAGGTTTGAGCACCAGGCTGGTTCTTACAAGCACAACACAGTTCCTACGAATTTCTAAATACTCTTCTATTTTGTCACTATATAGGAATGGGTCTGCCCATGAATGGGTGTGTCTCTTTTGCATTATAATCCTGACAGATATCCTGCTTAACTGGATGGTAACTGGCCTTACCTCTTTGTCTTTTGAGGACTCATAATTATGCTCATCTAGCCTGGGTATTCCCAGGCTAATGCTCATCCAATGTGGAGAAAGGAACGACGCTAAAGAGAGGGAGTAAAACAAGAACAATGAATAGCCTGAGAGCAGCTGTTCAGAACTATGGGCATATACGCTTTATAGCAGCCTACACATCAGCCGACATTAAAGACAACAGTGCTGTCACTAAATATGCAGGGCTTTTACAAGAGAGGCTCATACCTCGTCCATGTCATTGGAGAGCGACTCATCACACACTGAGTGTTCGGGGTCACTCTTTGGTGGAGGCAGGAGGGTGAGAGAATGACCTGTCACTGTTTAAGGGTGGGGATGGGGTGGTACATTGGGAGAGCCTGTGAAACATTCCCAGAAAGGGTTGTGTGAAAGATGAAGCACACCCACCCCTGATGTAGGAGCTGATACGCGCGGTAGCAGGCTCAGAGTTGGATGCCCTCCACCATCGGCCTGGAGCTCTGCTGCAACAAACTCATCGTCAGACTCATCCGATTTTATGATTCCTCGCTGTCTTTCCTAATTTTTCTGTTGACGTGAAGATGAGATGTGAAGCCTGATTGGTGATTAGACAATTTATTTGGAAATTATTAGGCCTACTTCATTGAGAACTTAGCCTGCTTGCATCAATTTTTTGTATTTCATTTCCATTTGTTGCCATGTGCGTTTGTAGCCTCTGCAATATTGTCTAAGAAGTCATTTTCAGGATGCATTTAGGGTAATTAATAATTAACAATCAGATGATTGATAGCAGCTGCATTATCAAAAGTAGGCTATTCAAGTTGCTATGGTTTGCATTTGCTTAATAATAGTATATGTATATGTTTATTTATGTTAAAAAGTCCTCTTACAAATTTAATTTGTCTGCAATTCTCTGCCAATCTTCCTCCCTATACTGCTTATCAACTCGTTTTGACAAATACAAAATCTCTTACACCACATTTAAGTTATAAAACATTTATCTCAGACATAATTTACAAGACACAATAAATTTACTTAAGTTACCTTGGTGCATAAATCCCTCATAGACAGTAATGATTGATATTCATCAAATCCCCCCATATGTCAATGCATGTTGCATGCATATCTATGGTCTATTTTTAATGAGAAAATGATTTAGCCTAAATGAAAGAGAATGTTTTGCATTTTCCCGAAGTGATGTAACCATGTTATGTTTGTTTTGACAGACATTTTACATATATATAATTCAATGTATTTAGATATTTTGAAATGTTGTTAGGCCTAATACTAGTTGATTACAAGGGCAAAGTAAGTTGCAAATCATAGTAGTTGTTTTTTTTTTTTACACCACTACATTACACAACAGTTGGCCTAATATAATTTGACCCATGCTGATTTAGTGTGGTTCTTACACAAATATTAAACTAACAAAATCATAGGCTAGGTCTAGCATGTTGGTTAAGACGCTCATAGCCTACCCGTAGGCCTAATTCCGCAGTCAGCCTTCAGTCCACACATGGCCTATGATCCAGGTTTTGATCATGTTACATTTATCAAACATTCACAACACTATGCATCAGTGATTCATATCGCTTTTTTGGCTAAAATCATTTAGGAGTTTGTGATCGTAACCTACGTTCATGAAACGCATTAGTCAAAGTCAAAAAAGTCAGCTTTATTGTCACATAATACTATATGCAGGGGAATTGAAATTACGTTTCTCCCTATCCCACGGTGAAGAAGACAATAAATATGATCCGGGGTTTGATTTATTGCGCAGTCGCGAGTTCGTTTTTTTAGGTGACGTTCGACGTTCCCAACGTCAATACCAAAGATTCTAGAGCGCTCTAGAATGGTCAAAACTGCCACAGGGAATTCCAGTGTGAAAATCCCTTTGGGAACACTACTACTAGCCTACAGTCAGACATCTTCAAGGGTCTACTTTTTGCATAGCTGATTCTGCTGGCTTGAGCTCATGTGACTTGCCGCAGCCAATGTTAATGCTGACCTATATTCCCCTGAAGTTGACACATTCGTGGCGCTAGTAGTTGACAAATAGGAACTTGACCTCCATGATGGACAGTTAATAAAGAAAGCGCCACTGGTGCGCTGTTTAAATCAGCAGAATGCAGTGTTTCAGAACAACCTATTTACGTCTACCAAGTACACAATTTTGTATATACTCCATCTGCCACACGGGGGCCTACTGCGTTCAAACTGGAAGGAGCTGTATTAGGTTTGGTTTACCACGCCTAGCAGCAGCAGGCAAGACTTTGCGCCAGTCCCGTCGTTTTCACCTGAACCGGGCAGATCTCGAAATGACTGATCAAGGTTTAACAGACGAGGCTCTTGCAGCTGCTTGCAAGGATGGAAATCCAATTACCAAGGTAAAGATAGGTTTAGCCATGTTGCATGTATCGGTGGTCATCTTGGAAACCTAACATAGCAGAGTGCATAACGTTAACGCTGAGGAAGTTTTAACCGAGCCCTACGGGACAGTCGTCAGACAGCCCACTGGAATGTGAATGTTGGTGTATCAAACTCGTGGATCACTCACTGTAAAGTAACTTAACTATGGGTAGTGATACATTTCCCACCTGACGAGTCAGTAATAGTAGTAAAATAAATTATTTAAAACCTACAACGTACAACTTACCTATGTTATGTTCACAGGTTGTGCTAACACTGTGCTAACGTTTATGTTGTATCAAGTTCAACCAGAAGCTAGCCTAGGTAGTTGCTAATAATATCAGTGTTTCAACTATTTATGAACATTAAAAGTTATTGGATAGCGAATTGGCTTCTGGTCAAGAGTGGCAATTCGACAATTCCAGAATTAGCACTGACATTTCCGACTTATGCTTCTAACTGCTATGCGTGGCGAGAGCTCTGACATTATACATGATGTTAACTTGACTGATTGTGCTGCTATGTAGGCAGGCAGTTCCAGAGCCATTTCGCAGCCTATCAGAGAATATAGCGAACATTTCTCAGGTGATGGGAAAGTTCCAGACTCACAGATTGTAGAAATATTTGGAAATGACCGTAATTGGACATTCCTCCCACAAAGACTTTTTTGGGGGTCCACACCCATTTGTCAAGTAGGCCTTCAATTAGGTAGCCTACTTTACCTTTTTTGCTTTACAAGAAATGACAGTCCTCAACCAGATTGCGAAACAGAGGCCTTATTGCAAATTTAACACCATTTCTGAATCAAAACAACCTTATTATATCGTCACCATTAGATTCAACTGAATTGTCATTGTGCAGATCAAGTTCAAAGACAACAAAATGCAGTTTGCGTCTAACCAAAAGTGCAAAAAAGCGTAAAAAAGTTTACAGTCATATAAATTAAATGGAAATATGTGCAGTGTATTAGCAGTAGGCTAACCTAAAGAGCAGAATGGCTATGCAGTATGATAATGTATACAACGTGCAGTGTAGTGGCAGTTCATTATAAGAGTAGTAAGAAGAATAGATATAGCCTGTATCAGTGTATTAACAGTAATATATTATGAGAAAAACAGAATAATTATGTGTATTCAGTATGAACTGAATAGACAGATATGTATAATATGTACAGCTACGTGCAGTGTGGTAACAGTACCATTGCAGTGCAGAAACAGTAACATTATAAGAGTAGTAAGAATAAGTGTATGTGCAGGATGAATAGTATGAGGAGCAGTAAAATATGATCATCAACCATTGTTTATTCAGGGAAGGTTGATGCCATGAGTTAACAAAAACACAGCAACAACAATCAAATAAAAACAAAAAAACAATAAAAGAGTGTATGATACAAAAAACAAATAAAAACTAATATAGACTTGTGTGCATTATCTGTATGCCACACAGTAGCCTAGGACAATTGTTCTCAGAGGTCCCTAGACAATAAATTGACATCTTGAAAGCCTGGATGTTCATGAGGTTCATGGTGGTTGAATTCTGGTTATGATATTGGTTATGATATTGGTTGTTGTTCTTACAGGATTTCATGATGCAGCAGACTATGCTCAGAGTTAAGGATCCAGTGAAGTCCTTAGATTTTTACACACGAATCTTAGGAATGACGTGAGTCATGGATCAGCAGTCTTTTCTTGCTTTAATTCTTCTCTCTCTGTCTTTCCTCTGTGTTTAATCCTTCCTGGTTCTGTTCCGTAGAACACAGGAGATTATGAAAAACAATTTTAACATAGGGTTTCTGTGTGTGTGATCTGTTTTGTCCAGCTTGCTGCAAAAGTTTGATTTTCCAGCAATGCGGTTCTCTCTCTACTTCCTGGGTTATGAGGACAAGAAGGAGATTCCAGGTGATGTGAAGGAGAGGACGGCGTGGACCTTCTCCCGAAGAGCCACCATTGAGCTAACACAGTGAGTTCTGCACATCATGAGTACAAACCTTTCCGGATTGTACAGATGTCCTGCTGATGCTGTTGCTGAACATGGAGCTGCTGTTATTCACTACTGTAAATGCTCTCCTGCCAACAGTAACTGGGGTTCAGAAACTGATGACAGCCAGTCCTACCACAATGGAAACTCAGACCCACGTGGATTTGGTGAGTTTCTTTATGTTTTTTGAAAGCACATGATTCATCTTGATATCCAGACATGGGTAATAACTCTAACCTGACTCTCGCCAGATGAATTTCATTCCGCTTAGCTCCACCTAGCTTCACTCACATCCATCTGGGTCCTCTTCCATTGAGAGTGATTTCTGCACCCGATTTTATGGTACAGCCAATCAGGACGCAGGGCGGGAGTTTCATAGATGTGACATAGCGTAGAAGCGACTGTGAGACTGTTCAGCGTCACGGGTTGGCTTCGATGTGAGTGGTTGAAGTAGCATGTCAATAGTTTACGGACAAGTGGCGTATTCAATCATATGCAAGCATTTTTTGATTAGGCCCTGCCTTCTGAAACACCATTCCAATTGATCGGTTCCAGATGGATGAGTGGAGCTAGGCGGAACGAAATTCATCTGGCGAGAGTCAGGTTATAATAACTCACCAATCTCCACAAATAATAGGCCAGACATTACGTAGGATGATTATCACCATGAGGTTTTGTTCAATAAATGTTCAACAAATAAATGGGAACTGTTTTTTTATGTTTTTACTTATGTAGGGCACATTGGCATTGCTGTCCCTGATGTGTATGCAGCCTGCAAGCTTTTTGTGGAGGAAGGAGTGACCTTTGTGAAGAAGCCAGATGATGGTGGGTATTGAAAACTAAAACCTTTGCATCAGCTTCATGGGTTTTAAGCATGGAGATTTAATATAGAACTACAGAGAGAGAGGGAGGAAGTACTGCCCCCATTCAGTTCAATGGCCCATGCTAGGCTAGCTACTTCAGCAAAGAAGTTTAAAATTGACCGCAGCCATCTTTATCAAAATGGTATTTCATGTAGCGTATAGAGTGGCGAAGTCCCGCCCCTTCTACTTCTGGTCCATGGGACCTATCTTTCAAAAAATTATGAACAGGAAATTAGAATTAAAATTTGTTTTGGTGAGTGGTTGTTTGGACCATTATGCACTGGCCAGTTGTCCCCGCCCCACTAGTCCCATCTAAAAGTCAAATAAATTAAATAAAACAGAATAAAATAAAAGTTAAAAGGAAATAAAAGAGAGGAGCTGTAAAAAAGACACAGAGTGGTTTAAAACTTTAATTTAATTTTTCATTAAGACCTTGTGGGTGTAATGTTTGAAGTTTTAAAATCCACAATCTCTCTGCTCTTTTCCTCTGTAAAATTGTCCAGCCTGGGTTCCCTTCAAGGCCACAGACCCTCAAATGTGTGATGTTGTGCGTCTGGAAATGTGTGACGAGATAAGTGTTGAGTGTATTTTTATGTATGTTGTGCAGATGTTGTTTGAGGCGTATGCGAAGTGTATGTCCAGTTTCCCCGATGTACAACATGTGACAGTGAGTGCAGGTGATCGCATATACTAAGTTGGGAGTGTCTAAGTTTAGTGGATTAGTGGGTGCAGAACAGTGACTATGAATATTGGTGATGAATAGGTGAGGGGTGAAGTGTAAGTTTTCTTTAGGGGGTGGTGGTTGTAAGTGACGGGTGAAGGTGGTGCGTATGAGGAGGTCTTTGAGATTTTTATTGCGTCTATATGCGGAGATGAGTGTGTGGTGTTGGAAGGTGGGGTGTGTTGTTTGGAAATCAGTATAGTGTTGTTTCAGTGTGTGGTGAAGGTGTTGTATGCCGTGTGAGTAGGTGCCAATAAGGGGCAGGAGATGGGGTGGGTCAGGGTTGGGGTTAGGAAGAGGGTTGGGGTTAGGGTTAGGCAAAGGGTTGGGGTTGGGGTTAAGGTTAGGAAAAGGGTTGGGGTTAAGGTTAGGAAAGGGGTAGGGGTTAGAGTCAGGGTTAAGGTTAGGAAAAGGGTTAGGATTAGGATCTGGGTCTGGGTTGGGGTCCGGGTTGGGGTTAAGAGGAAGGTCTGGTGTGGGAGTGGGTGATGGGCAAGTGTTTGGGGTGTATGAGTGAGTGGGAGCAAGGCCGGCCAAAGTCAAGTGCTTAATGTGGCGGAGGAACCGTTTAGAATAGTGCCTCTTACGGAGGGCTTGAAAAAGTTGTTGTATGGCATAGTGAAGGTCTGTGGGAAAGGAGCAGATGCGGTGAAAACGGATTATTTGTGATTTAACTATGGATCTAAACGTGTGTTTTGGGTGATTGCTGTGCTTGTGCAAAAGTGAGTGAGTGTCCGTGGGTTCAAAATAAACTTTGGAGCTAAAAGTTTTATGTGTAGGTGAAATAGGGGTGAAAAAGATGGTAGTGTCTAGAAAATTAATCTGGTGAGGGTCAATAGTGGCCTTAAGTGAGATGGATGGGTGATGTGAGTTTAAGGTGTCTAAAAAAGTGTTGAAATCCTGTAGGGGGTGTGGCCAAGCTCCAATGATGTCATCCAGATAACGAAAATAAAAAGTGGGTTGAAGGGGGCACTTGGCCAGGGCGGCCTGCTCCCATTGAGCAAAAAATTATGAACAGGAGTTAATGGAGAGATAACAATTATTTTTTGGTCCAGTTTGAATTGTGCCACGAATTTCACATATGATGTGTGTGAATTTAAAAGATAATTTTTCACGTCAAGAAAGTACTGTTGTTCGATAGACTTCAAAAGTTATGTTGGTTTTGTGCGAATCCACTCAGTGGACTACATCTCTCGTCTCGAACGATGTACGTCACCAACGAAATGAAACGATAAGAGCTGTTATGCTAGTTAACGGTTGCATCTTGCTGCCTGCTATGTCACTTAACAGTATGTAATGTACAGTCTATGGACGAATACAACTTACCTGATGTGTTTAATCCTCTGACTCATGGTATTTTCTTCGGCAAGGAAAGCCCAATTAAGACCTGTTGCTGGTATGCTTGTACAATCTAGTGTGGCTGTGAATGAGCTAACGTCACTAGCGCGACTGATGGGTTTGTAGTCGTTGGAATTACGATCTTTCACAATGTTGTAATTCAATAGTTACGAAACAAACTGCAAATGTCTTTACATGAAAAATTGTCTTTAAAATTGACAAACATCATATGGGTAATTCAAGGCACAAGTCAACCGGGACCAGAAAATAATTTCTTTTTCGCCATAGACTGCCGTTCAATTTTTTTTGAAAGATAGGTCCCATGGAGGCAAACGGAAGGGACGGGACTTCGCCGCTCTATTTCCGGCACCAGCTAGAGTTAACCAATTAGGTTCCACGTTACAGATGAAGACAACGGACGGAAATACAACAGCATAGACCTCCAGAATAAGTCCCGCCTCCTAACTTCTGTATCCATCCAACCTTCAGTCGTCAAATGTCTATGGGAAATAACATGGCGTTTTGAAAGATCGTACCTGTCAAACTCTGTAGGTGACAAAGTAGAAAAAGCTGTGGGCAGATTGGCCTACACACTTCTGCCATCTAGTTTCCACTGGATTTTTTGATTGTAACGGCACCGACAATCAAAAAATCCAGTGGAAACTAGATGGCAGAAGTGTGTAGGCCAATCTGCCCACCAGCTTTTTCTACTTCGCTACCTACAGATGTTTTACCGGTATGATATTTCGAAATGCCATGTTATTTCCCATAGACAATCGACGCCCGGAAGTTGGATGGATACGGAAGTTACGGAGGCGGGACTTATTCTGGAGAGGTCTATGTCATTGATGTAGATTGGATATTCTTGCAGAGGAAAAGTAGTTTTTCGAGAATGCGCATCATCTATTGCCATAGGCGCAAGTTTATTTTATTGGTTCGCTATTGGGATAACATTTTGGGTATGGTGATACAGGAGTTTGCCCCGTGTCTCGAAGTTCTATAATGTGATATTCATTGATGTTATAATACACAATGCGAGTCAATATTGAGTAAGAATTTAATATTTTGTATTGGTTACGCAAATAATGATCCCTATGACAGGCTGTATTGTAGGACATTAAGTGCACAAGATGTAGCCTACAAAAATGACTATAATTGAAGTAGCCATGGTACGTAAGAAACTTGTGGATAGCCGGGATGTTTGGTGCGCCCCGTATGTATATTTGCAGATTGTTAAACCGAAACTTGCAGGCTGAAATGAAGCCAACGCAAATTAAAACACTTACCGATAGACACACACACCCCTCAGTCAGGGTTCCCGCGGATCCTTAAAAAGTCTTAAATACAACTTACAAGGCCTAAAAAAAGTCTTAAATTGTCAGAGATGTCTTGAATTTTCGAAAGGGAGACACTCGTCTGATAATTTGCTGCGCAATTTATGAAGGAATTACGGTCTGACAGAAAAAGAAAACAAACGTTTTCGCAATCAGAAGGAAATACTGTACATGTTAAGTTGATCTGTTTGCATCTTTCCAGCGTGTGTTGCTGGCCTAGCCTAGGGAAGAAAATATCTGTCCAAGTTATAATACCTGTAATATCTGTCATCAGCTTGCTTGCCAGCCTTACCCAGTAGGCCTACTTCGCAAAAGTTGTGAAATATAACCGTTTAATATAACCATTTTTTTTAATGGCGGCGACTGGCTACATAAAAAAAAAACTGTGCGTTCATAATATGTACGTGCTTGAGATGAAACCAGCAGTTTTCAGCAGGATCCGAGGAGGACCTGTCTCTTAATTACTTTAAAACAAGTCAATGGTTTTACAATGTTTCAGTCAAGCTTTGGTTAGTTTAGATACAACTGGTATGCAAAATGTAAAGTGGTGGATTAACTTTAATTTGCTGTGCTGCATATGGGACATATAATGCATATGGGAATAGATGCACATAGTAAATGATATAAAGTAGGCCTATTAAAATATTTAAATAGCTTAGTCTAACTTTGAAAAATATTGAAGGGAATCCAGTCCAGTGCACATGTCTTTGGCAAGTAATCTAGGCTACTACAGATACAGGTGAAGAACAGTCAGCCTCAGCCAGTAAGCACAACCAGATATGTACAGCTAGCTTCAAAAGCAGACCCTAAAATTGGGCATTTATAGCTGTGAAGGTGATTCACACACAATTATTTTTCTTTCACCAGAATATATTTGGTAACTTCTGTAGACATCCAAAATGTGGTGGGGGTTAAAATTAGTAGGGAAAAAAAACTATTGCATAAAACAATTTTAAGTTGCCGTATGTATCTTTTTGCCGTGGTATGGTCTTAATTTTTCCATTTAGATGTCTTGAAAAGGTCTTAAAAGTCTTTAAATTTGCACTTGGAAAATGTGCAGATACCCTGCCCTCAAGTATATTGCAGTTCGAGCAACCAGGCATTTCAAGTGTCTGCAATTGCTGTCACTATCAGAAACTTCTGACACAATCTCATAGAAACCAATGCAGTTGACGCTTCATCTATTTAAAGTTGAGGGGAGAGGGTTGTTGGATATTTGGCTATTGCCTCGGCTGGCAGCCTGATCATTTAAATCAAATGGAAGTAGCCTAATCATGTCAATGGTGCAGGAAAACAAACTGATAGTCATAGAAATGAATTTTGTGTGTTTGTGTAAAAATGTTTAGTTTCTTCGACAGAGTAGGTTAATAATTGGATTTAAGTCATTGCTACACATCTGCTAAATGTATTGTCATAGTCAGTTACCTTGCCAACCCACAAATAATGGAAACATTAGCAATATAATGACATTTAATTACTTTTTTCTTTTACCACAAAGCCTAGACCATGCAAGTAGTAGGTCAAGAATCCATAGGTTAATCCAAGTAGGCAGTAGTTTATGTCATCTTCCAGAAATGCTTTACCACCAATATGGACGCATGAGGATGCGCGTGCCCAACACTAAACTCGTGCATGAGCTGTCATCTACCAATCAGCATGTAAAAACTGGTGCCGGAAGTCGGCCCATGGGACGCCATATTTTAAGAAATGTAGGCGCCCAAATGCCATGCTAATTGGCTGAAGCTAACCCTGACTCCCTGGTTTTACAGTGCAACCGGAAAGTTTTCAGACCCTTTCAAGTTTTCCACATTTTGTTATGTGTCAGACCCGCCTTAAAATGGATTCAGTTAATTTTTTTTAGAACTTGATTGGAGTCCACCTGGGACTAAATGAATTCATTGGACATTATTAGGAGAGGCACACATCTATCTATATAAGGTCTCACAGTTGATGGTGTATGTCAGAGTGAAAACCAAACCACGAGGTTGAGAGAATTGTCCGTAGATCTGAAACTGAGTAATCAGGCCCTTTGTCCCCAATTACTCAGTTTGGCTGGGCGGCCAGATCTACGAACACTGTTGGTATGTCCAATGAATTCATTTAGGCCCAGGTGGACTCCAATCAAGTTCTAGAAGCATCTCAAGGAACGTTGATAGAAGTAGGATGCACCATAGCTCAATTGCAAGAGTCATAACAAAGGGTCTGAATACTTATGCAAATGAGTTATTTCCGTCTTTTATTTTTGATAAATTTACAAAACACTCCAAACACCTGCATTTTTGTGGAATATTGGAGTATTGTGTATAGATTGATGAAAAACTTTGATTGCACTGTAAGTGCTCCTCACAACCCGATGACTAGTTTGGTTTGTGGCTGAATGTGTAGTGGTACTTTATAACCAACATTTTTGTGTGGGGGCCTGCTGTCCTCTTTACTCCAGAACTTCTCCAGCAATTGCTGACTGTTTTTCACTGACCTAGAAGAATGCCCACATGACATGCTTTCTTATTTCAGGTAAAATGAAAGGCTTAGCGTTCATTCAGGACCCGGATGGTTACTGGATTGAGATTCTGAGCCCCAACGGTATGGTCCCCATCACCTCAGGTGGAACCTCAGGTTGAACCTCAGGGAGCAGGAGTTGCGTTGACCATCATGTGCAATTTAAGAACATATGGGAGAGAGAACTGGTGGTTTGCGAAATTTGTAATTACAGAGGTCAAGAATATAATGTACTAATTGTGATAACTGTGATGACAGATGCTACTATGAAATTATTTTTCTCATGCATTAACATTTTTTTTGTCAATTATTGGTTATTAAATTGTTCTTAACACTACTTATATTTTCTGTGGTTGGTATCAACACAATCATGTAGTGTCTTCACTTGTTGCCATTTTTGACTTATAGTAGATCAATAAATGCTACTCTGAAGTCAATGCTTTTTGCTTGATAAATGTAACTTTTTCCATTCATATAATGGTAAAACTTTACTTAAAAACCTTCGTTAGCTTGTTAAATGCCATTAGTCAAAGTCAAGATCATAGTCAGAAAGAGAACTTACAAAAATGTCAATGTAACATCAATGGTCCATTTAAAAAAAAAAATGATTGAATTAGTACGTGAAATATTTATTGTAGTATTTCAGAAAATACGTGCAAAAGACAAATTATCAACATATAAAAATTATCCCTTTTTAGATCCATTATTGCTTCAATTATCAAACATCAATTAAAATCACAACATTCATGATCTCATAAAAGACAAAAATTCATAATTTGTTTTCTCATCACAGAAACGTCCATATGTAAACAGTATTCAATATCAGAGTTTAGTGTGTGCGCATGTGCATGCTTGTGCAGAAACAGCCGTGTATAATGAGGAGTGTCGACTGGTCCTGTTCTGTGTGCTCAGAACAGCATACTGGTTGTTTTACCCTGACGGGGCTGGGATTGCATCAGGAGTTCTGTGCCCAGAAGACGACGATGATGCTTAGACTCAACAACCCAACAAACACTCCAGTCACAACCAAGCACACCGCCTGCAGAAGAGCATAGAATAGCATTAGCATACACACACAAACATGCACACCAACATAGAATTCCCATGGAAAAAAGAAAACTCAGATTTGGAACTTATGTTCAGATGACTATAGTTTATGTTTAAGATGACTATAGTTGATAGCTTTTATTTATATTTATATATATATATATATATATATCATTGTAAGCCTAATTCACAGTGATTTCACATTTTAGAAAATATAAAGGGCTTGAAGAGTGCATAAGGATTAAGCTTTAGGCTGTGTGAAATTTTAAGGTGTAATATATGGTCAATATTGATAAATGCAAAAGATAAAAAGGTGTACAAAATATGAGCAAGCACCGTTATATTAAAACTGGAAAATTAATATACAGAGCATAGAAGGAAGCTGATGTAAGAGTACCACTTCATCTTACATAATCAAGTTTTTAAGGCTACATAGCGATCATGAACATAAGAAATAATAAGGCACAATAAGTAGAGGGGGAATCTGTCAATATCTTCACATCAGCTATTCTTGAGCAAGTAGGATTTTTATTGCCCACGACCTACTATGCTGAGTAAATCATTCTCAGCCCATTTCAGACCAGAGGACGATGAAATACAAACAATGTCTACCCACACACACCCATGCTGGAACATACACAACGAAACTGCAATACACCCTACTGTTAGTGAAGGAGGTAAAGAGACTGCAGCTTAGCCATGGCCCCATCCTGTACATTCCTATTCAGACACCTAAATCTCACTAAGCTAAGACCAAAGCCCAAACCACCTTTACCCCATTTTATAAACACATACACTGAAAATGGCAGAAAATAAACTTAACTTTAGCATGCCAGCATGACAGGGTTAATGCGAAAAGGTAAAGATTGCAGCCTGAGGTAAATATTTATCCAAAAAGAGTTGGTTAGAAGTCAGGGTAAAAAAAGTTAGACCAAGAGGAGTATATAAAATACCTCCAAAAGCCACTAAAGGTTGCGACTGGAGAGCATGCGGACACAGAGAAACAGGAGCAGAGATTCAGTATCAGAGGCGGAGAGGGAAAAGCTGAGCCATAATGGCAGAGGAGGATAAGTGGTACCCCAATGGCTGGTAGTGACAGGAGTGGGTCGGAGCGCATCCTCAAGGAGAACAGGCCCGGGAACACAAACAGCAGACAGGTGGAGGTGGTGGAGCCTGCAGGACAGAGGAGAGTTACACTCGTCGGACACTAATGAAAACACAGGCACTAACGTGAAAGACATTCTGAAGAGAGTAGCAACCAACCCCACCTGAGACCCTGACCTTTACCCTAATCCTTGTCAGCTTTACCTCAACAACTAGAATCCAAGAATATAGGACGCTGTATTCTGCTACCATTATTGGTTCTTTTACTAGGAATTAATACAATTTAAGCTACTGCAATAGTATTGCAATATCCACAGATATTCTCAATAATTATTCTACTGTTGTAAGTCCATTTGGTTAAAACTTCTGCTTGTAAGAATTTGTTAGTAAGAATGCCCTGAACTGCACCCATGGCAAACAGCTAATACTCCACCCACAGCCTGACTTACCAATAACGCCAAAGACGTTCCTGATGTCAGGGACAAATATGGCTAGCAGCAGCACGATGGTGAGAAGCAGTAGAGTGGTGAGGGAGTGAGAGAACCAGGAGAATGGCCGATTCCCCATCACCAACATCTGTACAGCCTTCCGAGCCTTCCGAACACACACACACACACACACACACACACACACACACACACACACACACACACACACACACACACACACACACACACACACACACACAGAGACAGAGAATTCTGAGTCTGTCTTTTAATTATTATGTTTTCTTTTTGATTATTCTTTAATTATATTATTTTACCTTGTGTGATTTATGTTTTCTGTTTTTATTATAAGCTTTACTTTTCAAACTATTTTTTGACTATTGCCCTTTTATGCTTTTATTTGCTAATACTGTTTGCTTTTGTTTATGTAAAGCACATTGCCACACACACACACACACCAATTTTACTACATCATCATCAACAAAATATAGAAAAGAAAGAGGGGGATATTGAAAGAAATATATCTGTGTGTGTGTGTGTGTGTGTTTGTGTGTGTGTGATGGAAATGGTAAGCACACTCACTGGGAAGTGGATGAGAGGCACGGTGAGCAGCACTGCTAAAAGGATAGCCAGACGCACCAGCATCACCAGGATGTCACGTGGTAGGTAGGTATCGTAGCCTAGCAGCAGCTCAGAGTCCACCTTATCTGTTTTACACAGACCAGCTCAGTAAATCACATATGGACAGATTGTGCCTCAAATATTAGAAAGGATATAATGAATATGAATAATGAATAAATATGTCCTCAGAGACTCAGTTGTGGGTATGTGTTTGTATTTTATAGAAAGAAAGAGAACATTAAATAAAAATATAAATAAATAAACAAACCAACAAACTGAAGTATGCCCTACCACAGAAGGTGAGGACTCCGAATAACAATATATGAATCTGTTCTCAGAGACTCATTGGTGTGTATGTGTTTGTATTTTATAAAGGAAGGATAGGTAAACAGGAATGTGCCATACCAAAGAAGGTGAGGTATCCAAATAAGGCAGAGATAAAATATAGTACAAAGCTGAGGGATATGCTGACATTCACCACATACTGCATTCGCTTCTTATTGGGTCTGAGCAAAGGAATCAGAGACAGCAAACATCATTTCCACTTCAGCAGTCATATCAGACAAGACTTTTTGTTGATTTGTTACAACACTGTCTGGAGCCAAAAGTTGAGTCAGAAGTTGGCTATACCCTTGACCTGACATTAAAGCAACACCAAAGAACTTCTCCCTCTGTCGCACGCACTATTTGTTTATCCAACGCTGGCTTTGCAAATAACAATGTCCACAGACAAGGTAGAATATGTTGCATGCTTTTACGAAAGTACGATGTATTGCGACATCAGATGCAAGTCAAATTTGTAGTTTCTTATGTCTCATTCCACCGAACTACAGATCCGCTACCCGATCTTGCAAACTTACATAGTGCAGTTATAGCCGATGGAGGGCCGCGAAGCGAATGCAGAAGTGCCGTTCACCCTGTTACGAGTTGATGAACCACTGAAACGATTTTGGAAACATTATTTTAAGGTACAAAAAACTCTTTGGTGTTGCTTTAACCCGGACTTTAATCTTTAATGAGTGAATTAATTGAAAATGTTTTATGACTCACAAACCACATCAATGGACACAGACAAACAGAGATAGCATACACACCTTTGCAGTTCACAGTAGATAGGAAGGATTGCAGTGTGACAGAGGAAAGAGAAAGCCATGGTAGGGACAGCATATGCGCCCTGAAACAAATACAGAGCAGACACTTAAAAAGGTACACAAAGCTTAAGGAATGTTAGGGTATCTAGATGTACCGTAAAATGGTAAAAAATATGACCACCGCTCGGTCCTGCACATTCTCTCCACAAAAATGAATAATGCTTGTCAATTTGTCTCCATCTCCTACTGCATCCCCTACTTTTGCAACTTTTGTGTATGTAAATGAGTGTGTGCATAGTGTGTTTGTTTTTGTGTATTGTTTGCTTGTGTGTGTGTGTGGAGAAAATTAACGTTGGATATGCATGCCATTTAATCATATTCCCATTCTGCACACAGTGCTTCGTCCATCACCACACCCATTACTCTTGGTTGCATATCTCACGAACACTTCACTCAACACATAGCAAACCAAATGTCAAAAATAAACAGCAGACCTTACCGGACTACCGGATATGAAGCATTCCTCTGTACATTCCTCTGTACTGTACTGTACAGTGTTCCTTGATATAAAGGCTGACATAAGATATATGCAAGCATGATCACATCATACTTTCCCAGATATGGGTAGCATAGTCTTGAATAGGGTATAGTCTAGCATATGAAGAGCTCTTTTCCAAAACGCTATAAATCCATTTTTGAAAACATCAATAAGTCATGTCATTTAATTGTGTATTTCAGGTAATATCAATAATGCAATTACAATGCCTCGTTTTTGCCTTTTCATTTTTAACTAGGTGGTGCTACACCTCAAATGAGTGGATATGGGATGTATTGACATGGCCCCTGGAGACCAACATACCAAAATAATTTAGTCATCCTAGGCCCTACAGTTCTCAAGATATTCACAGAAAACTTAGATATGGGATGGGTTGACATGCGTGATTTATTTTGGCAGAGAAAATGTGCAGGACTGAGCGGCGGTCATATTTTTTACCGCTATGCGGTATATCTAGTTCTGACATCTAATAAGTCAGTGTTGCCCTTCATTTTCTACCTTTACTCACGCTAAAAATTTGTCATACCAGCTTCAACTCATAGACCTTTATCAGTGCCCTCTATTCCCTATGACAATGATGAAAAGATTTCAGAGCCTTTTTGTGCACTTCTGCTTGAACTACTCAAAAGTCTGCATGATAATCTATGTGGTGCCAGTAGCAACAAAAATATAACAAGCGTGTACTGATAATTAATGTCATATAAACGTGGACATAAATCCATATAGGTCATGCAAACCTTGCTGTTGAAAACAAAGAGTTTTGGTGTGCATTCTGACACATTCGAAGGCAGCTGTGGGAGAGAAAAAAAACACAGTCATATGAAACTGATCTGAGAAACTGAGTTCTGGTGTCTTTCATTATCAGATGGCTGCATGCTAGCCTGATGCAGCCAACCCCACATTTGCAATTGTTAAACTGGAAAAGTGTATTCCAATGGAGCTAGAGGCATTACTATTAAACTTAGACCTAAATTACACTGAAAATGGCTAAGTTAACTAGTAACTCACACTTCTGCCCCATCCTTCTCCACTGCAGTCACACATGCATGTTCACATTTAAAACCATGTGTGTATGGATATGTTTAGGCATGTATGTGGGTTTATATTGTATGCATGCAAACAAACCTCATATAAACTTAGAGTTCCATTGACTGGGAGTGGACAAGGTATGGACCATTTCTTTATTACAATCTGCAAGAAAAAATATATACCATTCATAATTGCTCACACTCCAAATTGTGTGTGTGTGTGTGTGTGTGTGTGTGTGTGTGGACTTACCACCACTGTGAAAAAGAACATGAAGAAAAAGGCCAGACTGCTGGTATAACCCAAGAAACCTGTTACAAGACACATGCAAACACGCCCATATTACATCATGCAGAAACCTTTTCTTCTACCAACAGACTCCACATAAAACAGATCCCTCAAAGCCTTACCAATCTTGGGCAATATGGCCAGTGGAAGCACCACACAAACAGTAACCAGGATGACAAGAATGGTGCCATCCTCATACCATTCACCCCTACAGAGACAAAAGAGAGAGAAGGTGGGAGGGGGAGGGGGGGCAAAAATAAACATGAAATACATTAGTAAGATAATAAGACACAAGACAAGACACAAGAGAAGTGAGAAATAAGACTAGTACTAGTCTACACGTATATACAGTATGTGTAGACCAGATGGTTATAACTTGTCTGAACGATTTGTGGAGCATGATGAGGGTTACCGTTCATGATCTGGACTGAGGAAGCCACTGATGGCGGCAGGAAACTCAGACTTGAGGATGAACATGTAGGAGGACATAGCTGTGGGAAGGGAATTCAGAGGTAAGTCACAACATTGTCGTTGTGGTAAAATGCACATTCACACAGTTGTCTACAGTGAGCTTGTACACACACACTCAAACAAACATGCGCGCACACACACACACACACACACACACACACACGGTTTATAGAACCATACCTTGTCTATTTCCACAACAATTGTTTAGAATACAGTTGTTTACAATCATACTGCATATTATCATATTTCTTACATGTATTTGGGCATCAACCTTTTAATGTTTCACATTTTAGTTCTATATCTTCACTGAATAACCTTCTGTAAGTCCCAACATTTACATTTTTACTCTATAAAATAGAATAGAGTCATGCTTGACTCAATATTCAATAATATTCAACCCTTCGGTCTTCTTCAGATTCAGATACAATACTTTTTCCTGGGAGGTGCACAATGACCTTATCTAACTAATAAAATGCTGAGCCACATTCCAATACCAAAATAGTGCTACAACAAAGTCCAGGATTTACAAACAAACAGAAAATGACACAAGATTAGACTGTTGTCCTACAATTTCAATTTCAACTGGTCATGCACAGTCAGGGTTGGGTCAGATTACTTTGAAATGTAATCCATTACTGACTACAAATTACATGGCAATTTTTGTAATCAGTAACGTAATCAGTTGGATTACCAAAAACATGTAACGTAATCTGATTACTTTAGGATTACTTTTAGATTACTTCAATAAATATGTCCCTTAAGTAAAAGACACCACCACTGAATTGATGAAAGAATTCTCATTCTATTTTTCTCTTTTTATTTCATTACATCTAAGAAATCTCTTTGCTCTGAGTAAAGCATTCGCATTCCTGTGTGAATTAACTGATCTTTTCCTCCAAAAATCTTAATGTAGCCCCTTGTTTTAGTGTTACCATTTACTTTGAGGTCTACAAGGTCCCATTGTCTGAAAAACACCCAAAACTAATACATTTCTATAGCTATTCTCCACTTTGGGGGTGGTATTTTGGTGGTTGAAATTTTCACCCCATCCCAAAATTGATCACTTCGTCATCATGGATGTGATCATAGATAACTATTCTCCAAACATGCACAACTCAGCTTAACCTTTATAAGGGCACACCTGGACAATGAATTTAGCTTTCGCTGGATTTTTTTGACCCAGGAACATGGCCTGATATTGAATGACACCATGTCCATTTCAATTGTGGGGGTGAGAAAATTATTCCTTTGGGATGTTTTTCAACCAGGGGGACCTGCTGACTTTCTCAAAGTAAACGGTAACACTAAAACAAGAGGCTACATTAAGATTAGGAAGAAAATATCAGGCAGTGTGCCGAGAGACCTGCCCCAATAGTAAATAAGTTAGTAAGTATAGATACTCTTTTGATCCCGTGAGGGAAATTTGGTCTCCCAATCCGTGAATTAGTGAAGCACACAGAGCACACAGTGAACACACAGTGAGATGAAGCACACAAAGAACACACAGTGAGGTGAAGCACACACCAACCCAGAGCAGTGAGCTGCCTGCTACAGCGGTGCTCGGGGGTCAGTGAGGGGTTAGGTGCCTTACTCAAGGGCACTTTCAGCCGTGGATGTGGGCATGGGAGAGCAGTGCTCAACCACTTCTCCCGCCCACATTTTTTCTACTGGTCGGGGATCGAACCAGCAAGCCCGAAGCTTGTCAAATTAAAAGATAGCTAGGCTATCATAAAATAGTTGCATTGTTTGCATGATAAAATGTAATCAGGTAATCCCCAACAATGTAACTGTAATCTGATTACACAATTTTTTTATTGTAATCTGGGCTGATTATAGTTACTTGATTTTTGTAATCTGATTCGTAATCCAGATTACATGCAATCCGTTACTACCCAACCCTGTGCACAGTTCATTAACAAAAATGCATTAATACTCACATTCACTAATCATTTGGCTGAGCATAAAAAAAAACATTCAGGAGTGTTCAGAAAAACATTCAGAAGTTCATTCAGAACATTCAGATTTCTGGTCATTCATGAAAATCTCAAATATCATTCTAAATATTCCTGGATACATACCTCCAATGTTCTGAATAAGAATAGCGCAGGCCACCAGGATCTGTGGGTGAGCAATCATCACAGTTGGTTACTTACATGCACATGCAGAACACTAGAACTACAGCAGGACCCCCTGTATGGCGATGTTAGGGGGGTGTTGCTGAGACTATTTTGGCTAAATTCAAAACAAGGAATAATACTAACTTTACCAAACCTCCCAAATGCTCGGCCACCCAGATCTTCATAGGATGAAACACCTGAGGAAGAAAAGTATTGAACACTAAAAACAAACGAAAGCGCATATTGAATACTGAAAACAGATCACTCACTCACCGATGTCTTTTTTCAAAGTTGTCTTATCATTTCCTTGCAAGCAGATGCCCACACTACTGCCCTCACAACATGTAGAAGCAAATAATCAATACTGAATGTTTCCCCTCACTGTTTTTGTTTGCACAAGGCTAAAAGCCAAAGGTCAAGAGTTAAACAAAATACAGGGAGTTTTACCTGTCTGGTCACATAGAGTAAGCAGCAAATGGATTGAATATGCAGCCAAACTGGCCACTACCAGCAGCAGGATACTGTACCAGAGAACAGAGAAAACACATAATTATATCGGTGGTGTGTACACAATCATAGTGTGTGTGTGTGTGTGTGTGTGTGTGTGTGTGTGTGTGTGTGTGTGTGTGTGTGTGTGTGTGTGTGTGTGTGTATCATGCCATTTCAAAGTGTGACACTCATATATCAATTGTTGCAAGACCAAATTAATTTAAAGTCACTGATCAGCATCTTAGAGCTGCAGTATATCCACAGTGGGCTGTGCATGTAGTCACCTGAAACCCACGATGCCTGTGCTGGCCATTGCGAAAGACAGCCCCAGGATTCCACTCCCCATAATGGCATTAATCAGGTTAAACACAGAGGACTTCAAAGAGGCATTTCCACCCCGCATCTGAATGACAAGCAGAGAGAGAAAATGTCATATGGCTGTTATATGATTGGCAGTGCACAATAAGGGTCACACGTATGTGACAGAGACACAAACGCACCTCACACATGTTATTCAACAGACAAACCTCAAAGACATCGCTGCAACATACCAACACACACCATCCATTTTTCACACATGCAAACAACGCACTAATGACTAAAGCACCTGTCCAACTTAATTGCAGACATCTTCATCATACCACAAACAAACAAACAAATACATCAATGTGCTATAAGTTCATAACGAAAGGATAAAAGCAGCAGATTGTTTCAAGCTTACCGGTGTAAGAGTTTGTTAAGGTATAAAATATTACACTATGTGTTAATGAAATACTTTCCTAAATATGTTTTACTCGTTTCTCTTCTGCGCTGTCAAGCAGGGCACTACCTGACCAAACAGATGTCAATTGAATACAGCCAGAACATGGGTATAGGAGCACGGTGAGATGCTGAATGGGTATAAATCTGTGGTAAAAAATCTGAAAGATCTACAGCCTACTGCCTGACATGTTCTTAATGAAACTCTCCAGGCTTCTTCCATCACTACTTCTCTGTTAGAATAGTAACTCAGAAATAATCTTTATTGAAAGAATGTGCATTACATTACATTACATTACATTACATTACATTTGGCTGACGCTTTTTAATCAAAGCGACTAACAACATGGTAAACAGTAAGTTTTAGAACAATTCTCACAATTTTAGGACAGTTTAAAAAAACATTAGAGTACAGTAAGAATAAGTGCGTCGGTAAGTGCTGTTTTTAACAGTTACTTGTCAGTTTAAAACGGCTGGTGAGTGCTAGGATCAGTAAGACTTGTTGTAAGTGTTGCTATGAGAGTAGATGTTCTCTAAAGAGCTGGGTCTTCAGGAGTTTTTTGAAAGTGGAAAAGGGTGTCCCTGCCCTTGTAGGAACTGGCAGTGTGTTCCACCAACGAGGAACAACAGATGAGAAAAGTTTGGATTGGCTTGAGCGTACCGGTGGTAGAGCTAGACGTCGTTCGTCAGAGGAGCGCAGCGGTCTGGAGGTAGTAAGTCTGTATGAGGGCATTCAAGTAGGTGGGAGCAGAACCGGAGACTACTTTGTAGGCAAGCGTTAGAGACTTGAATTTGATGCGGGCCGCCATAGGTAGCCAGTGTAGCTGGATGAGCAGCGGGGTAACATGTGCCCTTTTGGGTTGGTTGTAGACCAGGCGCGCCGCCGCGTTCTGGATCATCTGAAGTGGTTTCACTGCGCAGGCTGGGAGACCTGTCAGGAGGGCATTGCAGTAGTCGAGTCGTGAGATGACTATTGCCTGAACCAGAAGTTGGGTAGCATCTTGGGTCAAGTAAGTCCTGATTTTCCGTATGTTGTAGAGTGCAAAACGGCATGACCGGGCGACTGAGGCAACATGATCTGAGAAGTTTAGTTGGTTGTCAAGAACAACTCCTAGATTTCTTGCAGTCCTGGTCGGTGAAACAGACAGGGAGTCAAATTTGATGTTGATGTCGTGGTGTATGGTAGGTTTAGCTGGGATGACCAGCAGTTCAGTCTTTGAGAGGTTCAGCTGGAGGTGGTGTGCCTTCATCCATGTAGCTATGTCTGAAAGGCAATCCGAGATCCGTGCTGAAACCAGGGGGTCGTCAGGTGGAAAGGACAGATAGAGCTGTGTGTCGTCTGCATAGCAGTCTGTGCATATCTGTATTGTACATAATTGCCTATGTAGGAGACTGCCTAGCTTTGAGTGGATTAGCATGAACCAAAGGCTAGATCGCCTGGTGATTTTCATCAACCTAATGGATTGTATCTATCCAAAGGTTAAGAGTTACACTTACTCACACAAAGTGATTGGTAGCACATGATAAGCACATGAAAACAGTATAGCATATCTACACCGAAGTCCATTGTGATTCTCACCTGAGAAGAGACCTGATCATATTTCAAGACACATCGATTCTACCATGCATTCAAATTCAGTAGGGTTTTCTTCCTTAATCTATGCACATTTCTACTTAAAAACTACTTAATTATAGAAGGGTTTTAAGGTCAAAAGTAAGGCATTTATAAGGGGTGAAATGAAGGGGCTGTGTTTCTTAGTGAGTAAAACGCTCATGCTGTCACAAAAAGTGATGACTGCAGTTCGCACACATGTGATGTCTTCGGTGGAAGGGTGAAGTGCATATCAGCATTTATGAAAACTGTGAAATCAGTGTGAGGACTTAACTCATCTTCATAGCTAGAATAAATTCTGCCTTGGTTTAAGTGTTTTATACGGAAGCGTATTGCTGCCACACTAAAATAAATAAAAAGGCTCAGTATTATGTAATTACGTGAAAAGTTCCTTGTTATAACAATATCTTTTTCATGTTTTAACAAGATATGTATCATGTTATTACATGAAATGATCACGTTATTTCATGATACTGATATTTTCACGTTATAACGTGAAAATATCATGTTATTTCAAGATATGATATTTTTACGTTTTTACAAGATATACATCACGTTATTACATGAAATTATCACGTTATTCAAGATAATGAAACTAAACGAAACAAGAGGCAAGAATAGGATATGCTCGTTTACACGACTCAATCAAATTCTATTTTCTCGTTATTGAACACGGTGGATGATATTTTATAGGCCTATAGCCTATGTGAACACCCAAGCATTGTCCAGAATAGTCTGCACCTGTGTGCAGTAGGCTAGCGGAGTGGCAATCGGGAGAGTCGGGAGGATTCCCGGTGGGGCCGGGCTGATTACTGTGATCTCACAAAGCGCATGCTATTGCTGTTTGAATATTTTCTTTGCTGTGCTCTCCAGCAGCCTGCACTGTGCGACTGCAGAGCTTCACTTCTCACTCCCCGTGTCCCTTCCCCACAGCCTTAGAAATGACTGCAATGACCTGCAGGCTACCGAGCCAGAGCGCTCTATACATTCACCCACATTGCGTGAAGATTCGCATATATTTATCAAAGACCTTTCTCCCTCTTGCGTCAAGTTAGCGAAAGTTTTTTTATTGTGTTGATAAGAAGATAAAGCAGAACTATCAGGCTGTGTGAGCAGGCTATCCTGCACAGAACCTCTCTTCAGCAGCTCTCTGCTGATACACACACATCCCTCTTCGCTGCTCCTCAGTCAGCTGGGAATTGACCACACACACAGCCTACACACACATACACACATGCACAAAAATAAACATTCATCAAGCAGCACTGTGTAATAGCAGTCAGGGTGCAAGTTCATAGACACGACTAGTTATCATTTATGCCAGCCATGAGCTCTCGTGGCCTTGTTTCGTTTAGTTTCGTTATTTTGAAATAACGTGATCATTTCATGTAAAACGTGATAAATATCTTGTAAAAACGTGAAAAAGATATTGTTATAACAAGAAACTTTTCACGTAATTACATAATACTGAGCCTTTTTATTTATTTTAGTGTGGCAGCAATACGCTTCCCTAGTTTTAAGCTTTAACATCATCAAGAAAGCCAGTAATAAAATGAGCAATATCAACGCACACACACACACACACACACAACGAACCAATGCAATGATTGACTCAACGTTGTTAAATTATAGGCTAATCAAAATGCAACTTACAGGTCCCAACAGAGGAGTTGATTCTTCATCGTCCCCGTGAACTGTCGTGTTAATGTTACGGTTCATTCTTACTTTGCCCTTCTGTAGAGGTAGTTTTGTGAATGAGACAGAGACAGAGGTATCAAGCCAAGACACAAAGTTACCACGGTTTTATACTTCACAGCAACATTTCTTTCCAAAGTTGTGTTCTGTTTAAGTCACATGACCTGAAGAACTATTCGTGGCACGCCCTCAACCCATAAACCAATCAAATGAGAAAATAGACGTCCACTACTGATGACGTATTTGTACTCACACAAGTCGACACATGTGCACGAATCTGGCGATAATAAGGTGAGAAATCTCTTGTTGGTTGATAATAAAATACATATTATTCTCTTTTGTCTCACGGTTGTCTACGACTGTGTCGTTAAACAGTGACATCAAGTAGCATGTTGAAATTCATAACGATATTGTTCACTGTCATGACATGCAACAAATTAACGTTAAACGTTTCGCTCTTTTTCTGAAACGCATTTACCTCCACAGACGTGCATGTAAAGTGCTTTTCGCGGTATTGGAGACTCAACGTTGTCATCACCTGTCATCGATTCTGTGTCCTCTCTCTGGTGGAGGTGGCAGCCCTAAGCTAGCAATAGGCAGGGGTCTTGTCCGATTTAAAACAACACTGCTGACGCCAATGCCAGGCCAAGAGCAGCCCTCGCTCGAGCAAGGGCTCTACAGGGCTCCTTCCGCGGTCCGGGGTATGACCTGTCTTGACCGTGAAGCCTTTGCCCAAACAATTATTGTTCCGGCCATTAGAATACCAAAGGCAGTGGTATTCTCAGTAATGAAATATCTTAAAAAGGTGTCATTGCAGAGGCCGGGTTTGAAACGTGTCGTCGATGAGGATGGTAATGAGGACAGCGAGCATAAACTGCTCCTGCTAGACCCGACAAAGATCACCTCATCGGACGCATTCAGTGAAGAGGAGGCGGGGGCACTGAGGGCCCTTGAAGTAGCGCAAGAAGTTTGTCAACATGAATTGAAGCTGACCTACGATAATCTTAAAACCGAGGAGATTCTGCGTGCAGTGCTGCCAGAGGGCCAGGATGTTGCCAGCGGTTTTAGCCGCGTCGGACACATTGCGCATCTGAACCTACGAGATCATCAGCTGCCACACCAGAATCTAATAGGTGAGCGCTTCAGCTACAGCGGTTCCCGGCCCTGCTGCCCAATCTGTCTAAAAGTACTGTTATTCAGAGTCACTATGAAATGAGCTCTGATTTCAATTGGTTTTATACCCAAGCTATCTGCACAGTTCTCAATCCTTAGTAGCTGCATTTGTAATGTCATCACCTGATGCACATACAGGCGCAAGCCCACAGGATTTTTTCTACTACAGTTAATTAAATGAACCTCTGTGCTCTGATCAAATCCTTCCTCAGGCCAAGTCATCATTGACAAGAACCCAGGCATTACCTGTGTGGTGAACAAGACGAACACCATTGACTCCACCTATCGTAACTTTAAAATGGAGGTGCTGGCTGGGGAAAATAACATGGTGGCCAAGGTCAGCTGCCCACCTTGTCATGTCCATTCACACATTGACTTGATTTGTTTGCCTTTACTGTGCACCCACATCACTACCGGTACCTACACCACTCACAAAATGTCAGGGATATTCAGCTTTCGGGTGAAATTTCAGGATGAACCTAAAATCCACTATAACCTTTACAGGTGAACTTAATGTGAGTTATGTGACCATCTCTAAACATTTGAATGCGCGTGTCCAACAGTTCAATGTGTCAGTACTTTCTGTACTGAAACATTACATTTCACCAGAAAGCCAGATATGCCTAACTTTTTGTGGGTAGTGTATCATAACATTGAAAGTATGCATTGTCTGTTTCTCCAGAATTGACAATGTGAATTATTTTCCCCACAGGTGCGTGAGAATGGAGTGTCGTACGAGTTTGACTTCTCCAAAGTGTACTGGAACCCACGGTTGAGCACAGAACATGAGCGAGTGGTGTCCATGCTCAACCGGGGTGACCTGGTGATGGACGTCTTTGCAGGTGTGGGACCCTTCGCTGTGCCAGCAGCCCGCCGCGGCTGCACGGTCCTGGCCAACGACCTCAACCCAGAGTCTCACCGCTGGCTCAAGCACAACTGCCAGCTCAATAAGGTCAGCTCAAAGGTCACGACTTTCAACCTGGACGGAAGGGAGTTTATCCGTGGGCCGGTCAGAGAGCGATTGCCTGGTTTGTTGGCCAGTGATGCTGGGGTCCACTTTGTGATGAACTTGCCTGCCCTCGCCCTTGATTTTTTGGATGCCTTCAAAGGTCTTTTAGTTCCAGAGTCTGACAAAGAGACTTCTGGAAAGTCCAATCTCCCAAAGGTGCACTGCTATGGGTTTTCCAAGGAGGACGACCCCAAGAAGGATGTGGTGGCCCGGGCTTCAGCCAACTTGGGTTTTGAGCTAGAGGGACACTGCTCTGTGCACATGGTCAGAAACGTGGCCCCTAACAAGGAAATGATGTGCGTGTCATTCACACTTCCACATGAGGTGCTTTACAGCACACACACAGGTGAGAAAGAGATACTTGCACATCTGACACAGTACTCATAACATATTTGATGCATGTGTAACACTCTTTTGTTTACAGACAGTCCAGATGAACCAGCTGCTAAGAGACAGAAATGTGAAGAGCAACTGGACTGAAACATGCACACTTACGTATACGAATTTTCTAATAAAATTTTACATTACTATTCTCCACTCTGTGCTGCAGTCAATGACAGCTGGCCAAACAACAAATTAAAATTGTCTGTAAAAATATTTTAATGGAATATATACACACATCATTGAGGAAAAGCACACTCACTAAACCCAGGGCACAGACAGACATGAAGACAGGATTGAAAGACATTTTTGCATTTTTGTCCTGTTTTTAGTCCATATACGATGCAAGAAGCAACTGTGTTGATGCCTAAATAGTTAAAGTATTGTCCATTGTAGATAGGAAAGGATTTGGGGACTTTATTTATGAAATATTTCTAGCAAACTTCACACCTTGCATCAACACGAGACTCCAAAAGGGTGGTGTGCACAAACATGAATAGTGGAGAACAGTTGGTTCTCTACAGCATCTGCTGACTTTAGGTGTAGACCAGACCAATCCCAATCTAAATGCTCTCCAGTACTAGAATGCTCCTGTGGGGCTTGGACAGCTACATCAGATGTTAGGGATTATGGCGCAATCTCTGGTCTCCCGAAGGGTTGATGTGCAGACTTGGGACAGGTTCTGATCAGACCAGATCAGGGGTAGAGTCCACTGAAAGCGTCCTGAAGAGCACGATGACAAGCCAATCCAGAGCAGTAGCCCCCAGCCATGTCCTGCTGAGATGCTGCTCGCACATGGTTCAGGTACCTGCAGAGAGCAGATTCAGTGAGAATGTAATCAAATGAATGAGAATAGCTCATCAAGTTATTGAATTTGGTGGTTTCCAACATGTTATAGGGCACAAGGGCCATTTTAAACCCTCTTCTGCTTATCAAATGAGTGCTATTCAGACACAATTCCAAACAAAAGGCTTATTTTTGTCACACTTGCATGCAAGAGGCACTCTACCATCATGGAAAGAGCAAACTTAATTGACTGATTGGTTAAGCTTTTTACAGAGTGATCGCTGGAAGTGAAACCAATACCACTAGGGCTATCACTTTACGTTCGAAAATCGATTGCACAATCGATTGGACCAAACAACACAAGTTTCGAAAACTAAAATAGGGAATCGATTTTAACCAAATATAAAAGAATTCCGAAGTGCAGAAAGCATTGCGAAAGCTAAAAAGAAAATTCCCACCAATTTTACGCACCGGGAACAGCTGTTTCAATCAGCTGCTGTGCTGCCAAAAAATGGAGGACAACGCGATCAACCTGTGCGACATGTAGAGAGACGAGTAATAGGCCCCTAATAACTTGAGGAGTTCGATGTGGAAGTACTTCGGGTTTTTGGTATATCAAACTATGGAGAAGAACAAAGCGCAAACTGTGCAATCGACTTCTACGTAGGCGAAATTTGTTTGACATTTCTAATCGTAAACACAGACACAGCTACGTTGAAGCCTGCAGTCATGTCACTGATGTAATGGCAGTCCACTCGGCTTACTGGTTTTCGAGAATGTTGCACTTCTGTTTGTCATTGTGCACGAAACTTCACGCCAATATATCAGAAATATTGCTGGCTTGCGTTGTTTGCAGTTGTTTGTGGATTGGCCTATATTTGGCGTTGAAAATGGAAACGTCTTTAGACATAAAAAATCGATTTTACAATCGATTCAATGAACACTTATGTCTCAAAAATCGAACAGGATTTTTTCACAAAAGTGACAGCCCTAAATATCACTGAATATTTTTCATTTGTAAACCCTAAACAATGGCATTGCCTCTTCCCTTTGTGCCTCTCGTCCACAGTACTCTTTTCACACCCCAACAACGACAGCAGCCAGACAGGGAAAGGAGTCTTACCCAAGTCTCTGCAGTTGGTCCAGCTCAGGTACTGGGGGCCCGTGTGTGGCGATGAACAGAGGCTGGTAGTGATACAGAACCTCCCGGATCTCTGGCACAGGCTGTAGTGACACCGTCTGACCCTAAGGAGGAGGGGGGGGGGGGATTAATTTCTGTTTGAAAGCTGTGTTACAATAACAATTCCTACATGTTATTGCAACACCAACCCATATTTTCTAGGCTAACGCTAAATACTAAAGTAATCTTTGAGTAGATGGCAACCATAGATGTTCCAAATATGCCAGTTTAGGTCAGTTGGACTGAAAGCGTGCAGAAATTCAACTCACTATTGGGATGCCCGTGGAAAAGATGGTGGTTTTGACGGCCTGCTTCTGTTTCTCGATCTGCCGCTCCAGCTGTGTCGCTCTGTCCTTGTGCTGAGCCAGCAAGACACACGCGGGCAGCTGGGAGCTCTCCTACAGACCCAGGGCATAAGAGAGCATTTGAATTTGAATAAGCATCTGAATGCATGCAGTCTCTCGCTGGTCTTGTAGGATGTGCATGACATTACTAACTCAGAGAGGTTGCTCTTGTTATGTGATGGGAGGTTCTTTATCAACATCAGCTGCTGACTATCCTCACACAATGGTCCCCAGTGCCTGAGCTGAACCCGCTGCAGAAATTGTTCTAATTGTAGCTATTTTTGTGTGAAACAATTATCTATATTTGTGTGCTGTGAGAAAGACATCTAGAGCTGGAGGAGAGATGATATCTGCCTCTAGATCCGTGTATCTGCGGTCTCACCAGCTCGTCCAGCAAGGCCTGCTTGTTCTTCCTCTTGGTCTGGAGCTGCCTCTTCTCCTCCTCCAGCAGCTCCAGTCTCCTCTCCTCTGTACTTTTCTGCTCCAGCAGCAGCAGCTCCTCCAGCTCCTCCTGCTCACGAGTCTGAGGTAAGAGGAGCAAGACAAAGAGCAGAACATTGGTTCCTCCATTGCACTCAAGTCCACCATGTTGGATACAATAGTCAGTGGAAAACCAATTTGTGGGAGCCTTCGGGATATTTGTTCCCTCTACCATCAAGATGTGCACCTAGTTCACTGGCATGAAGACACGTATGCAAAAGCACTGATTTAGCTAAAACACATTAGTCATATACTCACCAGCTTTACTTTGTTGCGTTGGATGACATCTCTGTTCTCTCTTTGGTACTGTTCCATTATCTGCCGAGTCCTCTCCAGATCAATGTTATTGGTCAGATTAAATACTAAATACACACAGAATTCAATAATAAGCACCTCCTTCTCTGTGATGAGCACAGGCTTGAAAGTCAATAGGTTCCTGCCGTTTACATCAAAGATACTTGCATAGGCCACTCACAAAGATGCAGAATGGCTAATTGAAAAACAGTGGTTACCTACACGTAGCCTATCCTTAAGAATAAAGTCTACCTGTTATGCACAAACAAGTCATGTTTGCCATAAACAAATTAGACACACTCACCAATCTCTTCCACCTGTTCCAGATAGTCATTGTACTCTCTGAGGCTTGGGAAGTCAAATTCTCTTTTGTTGTATCTTATAGAAGAGGCAGAAAAACATAAATTACATTGCAGTTTTTAAACTGACTTCTCACTCTATAGTAGGTGACTGAAACAATTAAAAGTATCCAATTTACTACATATGTATATGCATTTACATCTTCAGAACTTTCTTGCGGATTTCCACCTCTTTGTCAATCGCTGGATCCTCGAACAGCTGTACGCGGAAATTGCTCTTCCTAAGCGGTGTATCACACTGAACACAATTCCCTGAGCCACGCACAAAAAGCATCTCCACGCAGCTCTCGCATCTGCAACAACCACAAAATACATGTTATGAGTTATACAAACATCGCTTTGTTGACGACAACATTAAAGCCAACATGACTATTTAATATATGTAGCTTTCAATAGTCAATATGTTTATGTTCATACACGTCAAGAAAAGCCTGAAATACAACAGCACGGTATCCTGCTCTATTCAGTATGAAGGATATGAGTCAGAGTCACATATCAATAGTACATTTTATTTTATTGATAAGTGTCCTACAAAATACAGCACACAACTGTCAAAGACAAGCTGCAACGTTAACGTTAGCCATAGCTGGATAACAAAAAGTTTGACGAAGCTACTTACAGTGTGTGACCGCAGACGTTGACCATAAGTTTTAGAGATGGGTTTCTGTATTTCGTAGTTTTGCATCGCGGACACCCTTGGTCGTCCATTATTAACGATTTGTAGTTCTAATATTATAGCTTTTATCTAATGTTCACAGTAACATGCAGTGATAGTCAACTGCCTTGTAAACCCAAACGGCAATTCGAATGTGTTGTTAAATTAGTTCCGACTGGCAACGTGAAGCAACGCGATTGAGTTCCCCATTACGCATGAATGTGCCTTCAGCGTCTGCTTAACCACTCTTTACTGTCTCGGCCTAGGACCAAGACACGTGGCCCCACATCAGTTCCTGGAGAGCACACAAGCACAATAAAATGAATGAAGAAAAATTACTTTTTTATCAATAACCTTAGCTATCGGTCCGCTTTTAATTGTTTTATTCTGAGTGGGCCACTCATGCAGATAGTGCCCAACACACCGTGACTACATAAACTAGGCTATTGAGTTCGGACCGCTTGCAGCAGGCAAGTATATATATGTTTCAGTTAGGATTGGTTTCGATGATCCCCCCTTGATTCATGCGTGCATTTACACGATTGTGAGTAGTCTAAGCAGAATATCAGTTATGGCAATATCTGAGCCATATTCCATTATTATGGATGACGCATATAGAACATGACGCATTGGACTATTTGTTCTATTTAAGTTAACAAGAAAATATTTGGATTCCATTCCCAAGTGGGGACACATCGCACACAATACTTTGTTTGCTCTAATTTCCAATGGTTGACAACGTTTTAATGTTTCATTGGGTGAGTGAGCAATAGGCATTTTGATACTAAAACAATACAATTCCAGTTATTTATGAATAGAATGGAACAGAATAGCGTTGTGACTAGGCCTAATATAAACTTAGTCTAATATACCGTTTTTATATTATTTTCAACATATATGAAACATCACTATACTCACATAGAGGTGTTGCATTTTTTATTTCTAAGTCTATGACATAGGCAATAGGAAAAGAGTCAACAACAAGCACAAGTGCAATGGAGAGAACAGAAGGAGAAAGAGAAGGTGTGGAACCTCTTTATCAAAGTCAAGTGTTGATTCAGCACACTCTTGAAAAGAAGATGAGAACATGTCTGGTGGGAGATGTTGCCGAGGTGGACACACTAGTGAACCTCATCAGCACCCCCCAAACTGACACTGACACATTCGAGCACAGAATGAGCTTGACCCGAGGACAAATGACCGAGACACAGAGATCAATGGAGGAGGAGGTCGAGGTATCCGACCTGATGGAGATAGAAGGATACTTAACCGTTCTTGAGCAGCGATGTGAGAATCTAGGTTGGCTTCTGAAAGACCAGGAGGTTTTGCATGGAATGGATCTTAGGGCTGTTGAACGGGAGAGGGAGCAGGAGAGAGCAGAGTGGGAGAGACAGATGAGGGAAAGGGACGAAGACCTATTGGCATCACTGATGACTGTAGCTATTAGCAGAGAAAGGGTGATATCAGACCTGAGGAAGAGACAGGTAAGAGCATTACTGCATACATTTTACTCTCTGTTCCTCAAAATCAGACGAGTCACATGATACACTGCTTTAGGTACTAATATCCTTTATGAGACATCATGGTACTAATATCCAGAAAAGTAGTTCAGTTCTTAAGTTAGAACCAGTAGGTTAGGTTAGTGCTTGGCTGAATGGAGGGAAAATGCCTTTTTCTTCATGGTATACCCTTCAGGGCATGGGTGGGGCCGTGAGGAATCTACCAGCATGTAGTCTACCTGAGAGAATCCGGAGATGGTTCTCCTCCCGTCTTTCCTGCATGGTACAAAGCCACACTGTTCTCTTTGCATGTTCTCATTTTTTTCCATTCTACCTCTTGTATCAGACTTATTTCTCAGGAAATCTGTAGATTTAACTCTACTATAGTATCGCACATTCCTGACATGTGTTTGTCCTCAGAATGTGAGAGGCCGAGGGTCACCTAGCGTTAACCCCAGCACCTGCAGTGGAGGCAGAACTGCGGGCTCAGCAGGAATCAGCCAGCTTTGGAATAATGCTCACAGAATGTATGAGGTGAGTGTGAGAGGCATCCAAGGGGCAGTCAGAGCAAGAGATCTGAAGAGGATTGCTAAACTGGAGGAAAGGGTCAGGAGAACTGAGAAAAATAACCTGGGGGTTAAAGAGATGGCAGAAGAAAAGGCTTATAAAGCAGGAAAGGACATCAACTTCAGTGGAGATTTGAGATTAAATGTTCTGATGGGCGATGAGGACATGGAGGTGATTACAGAAGGATTCGGGACAGGTTAACCTGCTTCTTGTCATCTCTGATGTCTTCCTTCAGGTGTAGAAAAGAGGCCAAAGAAACCTGATGTCAAAGAAACCTGTCTAAGGAATGAAAACCTCCAACAATGCATAAGTGAATAAACCATGAATTGTTTCTCTAACCTTAAGAGTTTACTAATCATGTTAACCCAAACATTTCCAGACTTCATTAGCTCTTCACCAGTATCTGTACACTTGGTTCACTGGAAAGCTGTATAGTAAGATCAGCTGTACTTGGTTAGTTAGAGGTCCAAAGCTTGAGGTAATATGGAGAGAGAGACAGTATTTGTTTTAATTGTTTTAATGTTTTATTGTTTTTCATTCAGGGCAATTCAATTGTTTTTATATATAGAAGTAAAGTTATTTTTTTTAAAGAAAAATAGCTATATGGAGTTCTTTGCCACCATTAATCTGTCTTATGTCTCCTCCTGTTGACTGGAAAACATAAGACCACAAATGGGTTGAGAGGTGTTTATTGATACAATAATCATTTCCATTTGGTCAGGTGATGTTCAAGCTAAGTTAACTCTTTGGCTGCCTATGTCTACATTGACAAGGTCTTCTAAAGCCTGAGATAGATCATGAAACAGATTTGTTTTCATTCATAAATAACATTTAATACATAATTCAACCTTGTGTACACTTGTAGACTTTGTAAGCAAACAAAAGTGGTTTGAGCACCTTGCAAGTGTTTGGATCCCTTCAGGCAACTCAGCTATTGACCAGAGTCATAACTCTTATCAGCCTGTCAAAGATTTCAAGTACATGTCAAATTTAAGAGATAAGACATAAGCCTGAGACAATACGACCGTATAGAGGGTTGGTGGCATAAACGGTTTTCAGCGTATGGGTGAACAACCTGCTTGACCAGCTTTTCTGGGTGTAGCGAGTCATTGAAAGAGGTTAGTCAAATTGGGTTGGTTTTACGTACATGGATTAAGCCTAGTCCTTGACTAAAAGGAGGAACTTTAATGAAGTTTTCCACTGAAGAAAGCTTTTAGTCTACGACTAGTACAGGAAGTTGTACAGGACGTTTAGTGTCAGAGTTTAGTAGTACGGTGTGGAACAAAGTAGATTTGGGCGATGTTGTAGTGGATGACATTAAGGGGATACAGAGCAGATAGGGATGAGGTGAAACTGCCCTGCTGTAGATTGTTCTCTAATTTTAGCTGAAACCACGGAAGAAGAGGATGTCAGGATCCTGCAGACAGATGAGGAGAGAGAAGAGCAGAGTATGTGAACAAATGTGTGACACAAAACAAGACAGGTGCCTCAAAGAAGTTCTCAGAAATGTAACTTTAACATAACATTTGCAGCTGTTAGCTAACAACAGCTGTTAGGACACACATGCACACATGCATAGTAGATATTCTCAAGGCCTGTTAGCAAGATGCCCATCCTCCTCTATATGAATGCAGTGCTTTAGTAGTATCCAGGACAACACCACTTTTACCTTTTGCTATGCAATAAAATTGCCCCCAATTCTGCAAATGATTTGGGCCTCGAAGACACAAATGTAATTTGTTCTATCACTAAAATACGAATGTTATCATTTGATTAACATTTAATTGAAATAAGTGCTGGTTGCTTTTAATTCGGCAAAGGAACAGTTACCTTAATATTCTTGACTTTCAATGCAATGAGTTGGACTCCACTTTTTCAAGATGACTTTCCCTTTCCCTGTTTCCATGACAGAGGAGTGAGCCTCTCCTTGTAAAGACAATGTTATGTGTGAATGATGTGACACAAATCAAACCAAATATAAATGGAGAATTATACATGGAAACAGTGTAGAATGATGTGAACAGATAAAAAAAGCAAGAGGGAGATGAAAGACAAAGGTGGATATGAAGTTAATAAGGGAACATAATAACTCACTCCAGTGACTAAGATTATCAGGGGAAGAGGTAATGCGTGAGTGTCTTAAGAGCTATCTTTTGAGCATCTAAAATGGAAATGAATGTGAATGAATGACATTTTCTCTCATTCACAGTCACCTGGGCCTTGTGGCCTGGAGGAACCAATGAGGAATGCTAAATGCAAAAGCATGGAGAGAAAAGACTAAATGAAAGTCTGGTCCTTGTCTTGTCATAGGGTAAATCAACCCCTTAACATACCTACCCCGACAACTGCCTCAACAACTAGATTGAAGAAGAATTTGTTGTGAAGAAAAACAGCTTGATAAGACTGCAATTGCATGATATTGCATAAACCACAATGAACATGGCCGTGGGGGTGGAAGAGAATGAAGTTTAGCAATGATCCTCTAGCTGATTACAACAAAGTACATCAAACAGGTGACAGGGTGTGGTTCATAAAGCTGAATAAAGTTTAGTTAAAAGTGATGACAGCACGTGCTATGTATGCCACTGAAAGAAGGCACAAGACTTCTCTTGAGAGGACACGGACAATCAGAGGATAAAAAATAATCCCAGAGCATTCTATTGATAGAAGAAGAGACTTTTAAACGGATCAGATCTAGATTCAATTTACTAAAATAGTAGCAGTGACATGGCCATTGGGTCAGACAACAGAGAATTCTTTTTAAAATGTGAGAAGTGTATTATTGACACAATAATTCAGGAACATACTTCAGAGACCATGTTTTGCAACATGGGTCTTGATAAGCAGAAGAGCCAATGCTGGGTCATAATGATGGTTGTGACCATGTTTTAGGATGAGGGAGGGCTATATGTAGGAGGGTTTTTTCAGAATAAGATCTTTAAAGAAAAGCAGGTGGAGGAATCCCTGACCCGGTGATCTCATGAGGCCGAAAACAGGGAATCATTCAAGAATGATGCTGAATTTCACTTTAGATCTTTGAGTGGCCAAACTGATGATAAAATGGCATGTTTGCATTTGAGATTTTCCAATATTCATCACCTAAATTAAGTTAGCTAAACAGGCAACCTTTAGTGAAGACTGCTGTTTTAGTGTGTTAAGAAAAATTGAAACTTACATGGCTTTTGTCAGTAATGCAAAATCACAATCAAGCATTTAGAGTTTAGGATATTATGAGGCACATTCATCATGTGAGTAGTATTTTGCCTAAAAACACAATTAACTGCAACTGAAACTTTATACAGATTCATTGGAGCCTTTTCACTCAGAAAATTACTTTAGTATCTAGCCACTTCCTTTCAGAAAGAATGAGGACAATTTCAGGAACACCAAAAAAATGATGTGGATCAAGAATCTACTCTAATGAGAGGTGACAATGAGCAGTTCCAGCACTTTCTCTTTCATTAAAAACGCGGTCGTAGCCAATGTTAAAATGACCCTGGCTAATCGGTCAGTGTCACTCCTGAGCTAGTGCTTTCTAGGACAATGTGCTATACAGCAACTTTTTTAACAAGAGAATGACAGAGACCAGGCTCAAATAAAATAGGTTTATTTCCAGTCTGAAAATATTAAAATGACAGACAGAAAAACAGTTTACGAGGGTCTGAATGGGTTAAGAGGAGGACTGATTTTCCTTGATTACTTCATTTGTGTACATATTTATAAATGAGTACAAATATACATATTAATCATTTAATAAAAATAGCTTAGCTTATGTGCACAACAGATGATCAGGGCTTTTCTTTAGAGCAGCTTGACTGTGAACAGAAGATTGCTCACATCCACTCAAAACAGAGGTAAAAACACTGCTTTTGTTAGGTGTGTGTGGTGTGAGGGTCTACCAACGTATCATTTTTTTCTTTCTTTTTTTGGTTCCCTTTGCACACAATGACATTGGGGAGAAGATGTAGGCCATAAACACACTTACACTAAAGGATTCAGTTCCACACAGTATGTTTAATTATTATTATTAATATTATTTATGAACCTAAAATTGGTGTGACAATGGAATTTTTTTGTCATTTTTATATTTATGGCAAGGTATGCACATCAGGGCCACATCACATAGACAATTTTTATATGTAAAGTACATCATTAAATTGTGTGCAAAGGGCAAGAACCAAATGCCACATTGTTTTAAACACTGTTTTGAGGACATTTGCTAAATTTGTTCAATTTGTTTGCGACAGCTGTGCAAAAAACAACAGAGAACTGTGTTAAAATGAAGAAAAAAGGGGGGAGAGGACTATTCAACTGCTTATAGCTGGGCCAAAAAAAAGCATGCGCTGTTGAAGCCAAATTTAACAGACACACAACGAGGGGAAGCCGGGGTTAGCTTAACGTCGTCTGATTGTCAGTCTTCGGGGTCAGAGGGGGCTGCAAATCACAAAACTAAATTTAGTGTCCAGACACTGAAGGGTACACTCACCAAGATGCTCTATCCATACAACCATTTTCTTCACAATGATCTATCCAAAAATCTAGATACTTAAAAGTAAAATCCTTTGTGGCCAAAGCCTTAACTACCAACATTACTTGCTCTTCCTTATTTTGTCCAGGGGGGCAATATTATAATCATTATCATCATCATACTATAATTAGCCACAATACCTTTTATATGTTCTTAATAAGTTACACACAGTTTCACTGACAAAAAACTGCACAAAGAAGGGGCATGGGGAGGGTTAAGTTACCAATGCAAGAATCAATTAATCAATCAACCAATCAAATCAAATCAAATCAAATCAATCAACCCACTAACCAGTCAGATGCATCAATCATTCAAACACTATAGCAGCAAACTATTCTCCCGTGGCCTATAGGACAGCCAGCACACCTCTTCTACGACAGGGATACGCTCTACACAGACAAGCTCAGAGCATTCATGGAGATTTTTGTTCTTCCTTACAGTTCATTCAAAGTCATACAGTAAAGAAATGTAAAAGCTCAAGCCATTTCCAACATGTAAAAAAGAAACTCAACTCTTTCACACTATAACAACCATTTGAAACCAGCTTCTGGAGATTTCTTTCCTCGACTTACTGTTGGTCTGACCAACCAGTATAGCCATACATAAGCCAGGCCTACGGTCTGTGTGGTTCCTGAACATTAGATGCCGTCTCTCCTCACACCAGCCTACTCCAAATATACAGAGACAGGGGGCAGTAAAGTGGGCCAATGGGTGGATGAGTGGCGTTTGTGTTTGTGTGTGTTTGTGTGTGTGTGAATGGAAAGGGAGGGGGGGGGGGGCAGAGTTCCATTCCTTTCTATTCTACACCAGCATCTTCTGCAACACCCCAGCAAATGTACTGAAGGAGCATTCTTAAACAAAAAGCACACGCAATGACAGCACATAGTATGTTTACCCATACGATTCATTCAAAGATCTCCCTCACAAGCACGCACGCACACACACGCACACTAAAGCACAAAACAGATTAGCTTAGCTTGGTATAAGGAATAGTTCGGCTCTGTCTTTCGTGGAAATGTAAAGTCTCGAGATCATGAAATAGTGTCAACATGAGAGGGTTTGACATGTGAACAATGTGATAACAGAACTGAGCATGGAGAAAGATTACCGTACAAAGCAAGTGCTTCAGTATACAAAAACAAAGAAAACAAACAAAGAAAACAAAACAAAAACATCAATAAAAACTGAACATGCTCTAAGCCCATGTCAATTACCCGTTTCTTCAAGGAACACACAATCACACTGTGTGATATGTGGTGGTGGTGGTGACCAGTGGGGATCTGGGGCTGTGCGTTTCTGGAAACACAAGGCAGCCTTCTTTTTATCTTTTTTTTAACATTAGCTTTTTTTCAACCCACCACTTTAGCTGCATTTGATACAGACTTCACTTATGCACTAGACAACTGTACACCACAAAAAAGAAAACTGTAGATCAAAATGAATTGAAATAAAAAAAAAATGTTATAACCAACTGTTTGACTAGCTGTAGTAAGGATTTGGGTTTAGGGTAGAGTGTAATGATACTACGGAGGGATGGTAGTTGCTGGTTGGTAAAACATTGGATGCAGGAGATAATGCTGTTGGAGGCTGCAAAAGGAGGCGCTGGTTTGCAGGGAGGGAGTGGGTGATGGGTGTTGGTTGCAGAGAGAGCCCAGGGTGCTGGGAGTTATCAGAGGGTACACTGGTCTAACGCCGGTGTCGGTAGGAGAGGGAACAGGGGAGATACTGAAGAGTGTTTTTGGGGGAGTGGGGGGTCTAGGAGAAGAGGGCCTTGAAGGAAGTCGATTTTGTAAGTCTGTGAAGGACTGAAGGAATGAAACCCAGTGGACAAGAGTCCCCAAAAATCCCAGGAGAGATAGCAAGGAGGGCCGTAAGGGTTGTTGTAGGGTGTTCATCTCCTCCTCTTCCGCCTCCTCTTCCGCCTCCTCCTGTTTTCCCTTTAAAGATGCGGGCGCTGTGTGGAGACCAGGTGGAAAGCTGGGTGTGTTAGTGCATCACCACATGTCTTCTGTGGAGGCTGAGTCCTTCAGCAAAAAGAGGGAGGAAACAGGCCTTTAGAGCCCCGATCCTACACACTAGGTCTGTGCGTGCGTGCGTGCATATGTGTGTGTGTGTGTGTGTGTGTGTGTGTGTGTCTCACTATGTGTGTGTTTTGTATGATGCATACTGACATATGATTTAACATGGCAACAGTGGTAAATGATGAGGAGTTGATGACATCAAGTGGGTTGTGATTTGAAAGTGAGGAAGCACTGACTTCCAGTTCATTTGGCCCCCACTGTGTTTGTATGTTTTCCCAACCCTGTACGTTTTCTTTCAAGCCAAAGTCAAAAGTCTGTGCTGGAACAGTGTCTTAACAGCAATTACAGTTAACGTAGACTGATGAATGGATGACACACATAAAAATCAGAATGAAGACAAAACTGATGCTGAAACCTTATAAATCATGGTGCATGATAACAAAGTAAGTGTTTGTGATAAATGACAAATGAGCGTGTCTGATGTGGGAGGGAGTGACCATTAGAGACCCAACTACACAGAACAGAACGTCCATGCTTCTCACTGCTGAGCAAGTGCACTTTCCTGTGTCCATCTAGTATTCGTAAACAAACAAAAAAGAGGCCTCATCACCAATGACTTTGAGTGTCATGTTGCACATACTTTGTCGAAAGGACGTCTACAGGCACAAATCTCATGAATCGGGCAGAGATTCAGGTTTGCGTTATATTTAAGAGGACGGCCTTGTGAGCACAGTTTGCTTGCTTTCATTTTACTGATGCAGTACACACTCTTATTCCACCTCCCAAGGTCCCCAAGCCTACGTTTTCATGACTGTGGCAACGGGAGTTAGTCTACTTTCTAGCCAAATTCAACTCAATAGCTTGATCTCACCAGCTGTTGAATTGCTATGGAAAATGTTACCATGGGTAAGTGGCCAAGGACTGACTGCAATTGTTCGTATCTCCATGTAAAAACACTCTACCCAAGTGGAGAGTTTAGCATGCCCAGTGCAACACAAAACTAATGATTTGATATTATAATATAAGTGCAGATCATGGTGTACATGACACGTACAGGGCATAAAATGTAAGGGCAAAACAACCCATTACCTGACATAACTATTCACATACAACTATTCCTTAACTGCACAGTAGTATGCCATATGGTGTAATGGATTAGGATAGCTCAACACTTCTGATGTAGATCAAATTTGATTTTATGAATGCATCTATAACAGGTGTGCACACTGACGATCTTTGATATTTAAATATCCTACAGTGTCCACAAATGATTACTTTTGTGTTTATTTAAACGTAAAGCTACAAAAAAAGACAATGTATGTGAAAAGTCGTATATCCCTTTCCTGTACGAGTGTATACTGCCATCTCACGCCGCAAATCAACACTGAAACTATCAGGAGTGTGCATTTCATAAAGTATCCAATTTTGCATACCTTTTCATCATTCTGTGCATGCACATAACCAAATAGGGATACTAAGATTCAATAATTACACTTCAAACGGTCACTCAGATACTCGACTATCCATACACACCACTAATCTTCATGTGACATGACAGAAAACAGAATTTTGCATCATCAGGTGGTTTTAGTATCTCATATATCTGAACGTTTGCATAGTGATCCCAATACCAATGCTGAATACACACCAATTGAGCAGCCACATCACTGACCCTTAGATGACTGTTGCATAAGAGAGTCAATAGCTGTGCTGGGGCTCATGGAGTCATGCCCAGACAGGACAGAACAGGAGTGGGTCTGTGCAAAGATCCACATCTGATCAGGATGAGGAGCGGAACAAGATCCTCTCCACCGTCATCTATCCCACTTTTACTGACTGCTCCTCACAGGACATGAAGTCAAGTAGTGGACAACAAACACGTCATCTAGATATCCGTTACAGGGACTTCCTTTTGCCCGTGAACATAACAGCTTCATGATACAACCTGAGGGTGCTTTCCCTATAGTCTTCTGCTAGAAGTAAAAAACAACTTGGGCTGGAAGGTGCCATTCATTATCTTGCTGAGAAGAAAAAGGCTTTTTAAAAAAAAGGCTCTTACTATTATGCAAATATACTACCAAATCAAAACAGATATTACAAACATGATGCTAATCCCTAGAGAAACCAGAAGAATTGAGGGAGACGAGGCAAAGGAAAGTAGAGAATGAATGTATGTATGTATGAATGGATGGAATGAAGATTGAGGTAGATGATGAGCAGCGGTACTCCCAGAATTGAGTGACTGCTACAATGGGCTCAAATAAAAGACAATGTTAATGATTGAATGTTAATCACACACACACACACACACACACACACACACACACAAGCTGACCATGCTGATCAATTTTCTCTCTCACTCACACACAAACAAACAAACAAACAAACAAACACACACACACACACCTCATCAGACAGAACGAGTGAAGTGGCATGTGGTGGTAATACTCACTGTGTCCTCGTTTCTGAAGGGGTTGAGTTTGTTGTATACTGCTTCAATAACGCTTCGTCTGAGAAAAAACAAGTGCACTTTTTAAACAATAGACAAGGTATAAAGGTATCCATTGATGTGTGTGCTATTTAAACACACATAAGGCCCTTGTGAAAGGTCTCAAATAGGATTCAGGCATGAGTCTGATTGACGTTTGGGTAAAGTCGGGGGGTGTAGACACTATGGGTGGCTCTGAGGCTAGGTGTAGACCACTTCCAGCTAGCATTCCATTGAACCCCGTTCATTTTGGCGTCACTTTGACATTAAATTTCCCCTTGGGGATCAATAAAGTATCTATCTATCTATCTATCTAAATAACGTTACATCTGAAGCGTTTTAAGCCTCTACATGAACCATTTCTATTTTCGGGGAAATACAACATTGTGTGATTGGCGTCATAACATCGTAACTCACTTTACGACTGAGTAATAAACGTTTTTCCGAAAACAATGCCATCATGACGTAATCGTATGTAATGAGCATGCGAGTTAGCGTCGCACAGGAGCAAAGTAACCGTATTCCCTGGATAAGAAACTCGAAGGCAGTCTGGGGGAAAGTCCACAGGTAAGATATTTAGGAAAGTATCGAGGGGGGAAATAACAATAAAGTGATGTTTTGATGGGTTGGCACTACGTCAGAACAAATCCCCACGAAAAGCTACACTCGAATTCACAGGACTCTGCATGTTATCAATGTTCTTAGAACGGCTACCAGACGAGTTACTGCTGCTTAACGTCACACGTTTCTCTCTCGCCTGGACTGAGGATGCGCGAGAACTAAGGTCGACCAACAGGAAATGGGTTCAATTTGCTTCACCTGTCTTGTTTGAGGTCTATGTGGTGGCTCTGTCCACATCTTTTACCGTCTATGGGAACTACTCACTTGCTGGCGAGCTCTCCTCCTGGTGGCAGGTTGGGGATGCTCTCTGTCGCTAATGTGCGCATCACATGCACCATGTCCGGGACGCCCTCCTCACCATTCTGCTTCAGGATCTCTGCACAGAGGGAGACCGAGCCTCAATCAAACACACCCGTTTGTCTCTTTGAAGGCAATTAGATGGGTTAAAGCGGTTTACATTTCACAACTCTGCCTTTTTATTTCAGTCAGTGGCAGAGGACGTCCAATCAGTGTTGGGTTGTGTGAAACTTCACTCAAACATAAGTACCATTACTGACCGTAACAACAAAACAGGCACAGTGAAATAACTATATAGTGTAAAACATACATTAGCTACTGCTCTCTCTACTCTAAAATAGTTGTCCAAGCAGATTTTATGTGACATCATACTGATTTTAACAAAAAATACAATGAATTTGAATAAATTCCAAAATGAGTCAATATAATGAGCACCACAAAAATGTGCACAAGTCTCTGAAGAGTCAAGTCTAGCTCTTAGCCTGACAAACACAGTCTCCACTCTGAGGTGCCCATGCATGGTAAGTGCTAAGTAAGTGTGACAGTACAGAAGCGTTAGTGTACCCTCCACTCGGCTCTCCAGGTACTTATCCAGCTCTGATTCCCTCCTCACGGCCTCGGCGGACACCTTGGGCGCTCCGCTGAAGCACACCAGCACCACACTCATATTGTCCCTGCTCCCCTGTACACACACAGATAGACAGAGAGAGGGAGAGAGACAGTAGAGGCAGATAGGTGAGTAGTGAGAATTGATTGAGAATGATAGAATAGAGAAGAATAATAGCACATTACATCATGTCAAGTTGAGACCCTTGTATGGTAGAAACCCCCCTCCACCTTGTTAATAATCTGGGAACAATAGATGTCAGTGTCCAGAAGTAGGTTGTTTTTTTTATTCTTTTACTTATAGCTTCTACTAAAAGTTTGTTGTGCAAATCAAAGATGTATAAGGTAAATAAGTAGTAGTCACCATACGTTTACTTACTGGCTTTGGCTAAATCTGTGAAGTAACAGTAAGTTCACTAGTTGGTCACATTCACTTGTTTTGGTCATTTATAGCTTGGTAAGCAAGATCATCTTATTATATGATGGAAAACACAAGCCCAGCTAGTGTAAGGTGTGGGTTTACACAAAATAACATTCATGAAATTATTCTGAGACAGACAGCATGTTTACTACCTGATAATCAGATACTATATTTTTTAGTACACATTTTACACATAATTTAGTATTTTGTTTCACAAGCCCATGTATTGCCAAAGCATACACTATCTTTTTTAAAGTCTGTAATTTTCTATTTTGTTTAAAAGCATACAATTCTCACTGACCAAGAGTAGTGGCTAAGGACAGTATAAGAGTTGTTCAGAAAAAGGGCAACATGCATGCTGAATGTTCCGTAGTCAATCTGATTTTCAACAGGGCTCCCAGCACAAAGGAAACCTTGTGAAAGAGGAGGGATTGTCTTTCCGATAAGCAATGTGTTCCCTCTCTGACTGATGCGTTCCACGTAACTCTGGACCAGCAGGGGGAAAAAAAAACTGGGATGGCTTGGCGGAGAGCACATTCACACACTCAAAATAGGGCCATTATGCCCCCATTTACAAAAGCACAAGACCAACACTTAAGAGCCCCGATCTGGCAAAGATGGAATATAGCTAAGCTATGGTGACGAGTGAGCTGCGAGAACTAATCATTCATACATGTGGTTTCATTTGTTTGACGACATGAATCAAAAAGCTATGGTGTCGCCTTAGATGACATATAGCAGAGCTGTCCAATGAGACAGCACAGATACAAGTCAGTCGATTTACAGCTTGACAGTTGACCAAGGAAAAATGAATACAAGTTCACTGGCTACTGAGTGTGAGTAGGTGGTGTTGACGGAATGAAATGTTCTCACCTTGTAAAGACAGGTGTCGACAATTTCATTGCAGACCCTCTCCAGATCGTCAGTGACCTCCAGCCGTGAGCGCACAAAGTCACATAGCTCGTCGTTGGCCATGACATCCCAGATGCCGTCGCACGCCAACACGATGAACTCGTCGTCGGGCTCGGAGCGCTCGATGGCACAGACTTCGGGCTCGGGTGACACCAGCTGCTCGGTGGGGCCCTTGCCGTGCACGCACTTGTAGTCGAAGTCTCCAAGGGCGCGCGAGACGGCCAGCGAGCCGTTGACGCGCTGGATCATGACGGAGCCGCCGGCGTTCTGGATGCGCTCCTTCTCCAGCGGGTTGTTGGGCTTGTGGTCCTGTGTGAAGAAGTGTACGGTGCCGGCGCGGCTCAGGAGCCCGCGTGAGTCGCCGCAGTTGATGAAGTAGATGTGCTGCGGTGACACCATCACACCCACGGCCGTGGAGCCACTGCGGTCGGTCGCGCCGCCCCCTTTCCGGTTCTCCGAGATCTGGCGCATGTGCTCATCAATCTGCAGGAAGCCTGTGCGGATGCCCTGCTTCACTTGGTCGACGCTGGGCTCATCTACCTCTGGCTCCTTGGCCACCTCCCTTGCGGCAGTGGCAGCTGCAGCGGCGTCAGGCTGCTCCTGGGTCTTGGTGCCGCCCTGGAAGTCGGGGTTGCTGGTGATGTGCTCCAGGAGGTGCTCGCAGCAGTAGCGGGCCACCTGGGAGCCGGCGTGCCCGTCGTACACGGCAAAGAAGGACCAGGGACTGAGGCCGTGCGGCAGGCCGATGACGGCCGTGTGCGCGTCCTCCATCTCCACCCGCCAGCCCTGCATGCTGCTCAGCCCATAGCGCAGGTCGTTCCCCTCACCACAGGCATTCTGTTTCTCCATCTTTGGCTTGTCCAAAAATGCACCCATTATGTATGAGTGTGTGCTTTTGTTATGATGCTCCTATCTAAATAGAAAAAAAAAGAAGGGAGAAACCGAAAATAAGTGTTTAATTTACATTTTAAAAACAACACAGTCTGACAGTAACAATTAAGTAATGTTACTATTTTCATTTCCTCTTTATTTACAAACGGGTGTTTCGTTTAGTCTTGCTGAATTATGGCTACCAAATTTAAACTACAATAATTTATGGAAGCTGATCTATCTGGTTGCCAGCCTTGTATGGAAGTGAGATTATCACTTCACCACAGCGCGACGCGCTTCTAAAAATATCTGGCTTGACCTTAGAACGCTTTTGGTTGACTTGCACCGATGGTAGCAACATTCCTATTTTATCAAAATGCTTTTTAGGAGACCCGTTATAAACAACGATTACAGGTGCTGTAACACCATTAATAACATTGCAATAGTTTTCCGTGCCGTCACCAAGATTCCAAACTGTTTATCAATAGGGCGTCTACAGCACAACTGTTACAATATGCCCAAAGTACATAATGTCTACAGCACAAGTAAAACTCAACTGTCAGCTAACGAGATCAGCGACTGACACTGGATGAGGTGGCGGAGAAACGTTAATACAACTGCTAGGAGTGACGGGATTATCACTGAATATCATCTGACGGGCTAAGGTAGTTGTTATTGACTTGCTATTGTTAGCTTCACTTCTATGGCTCCATATGAGAGAAAATAGCTATTTGCTTTGTGAGGTCTCGAATTTTAAACAGAACTCAATGACAATTGCATTTATTTTCTGAAAGAACAATTATCGTGGACTAACACATGATTCATAATGTTAATAAATTCTGCGTAGTGTGATGTTATACTGTATTACTTGTCAAATAAAGGCATTCTATCTAATAAGCAGCACAAACACTGGTTTAGATTCTAGTTACTGCCAAGCGCCTTGACAATCTGTGAGGCACTGCGAGGACACTGATGCGTCGCGTCGTAATGTGTATCTGGCCCTTAAATATAATGTTACAAACCTCTAAATGCCTATTGTTAACGTAACATAACTGCTCGTTAAATTAGCTGGTTAAAATACTAGTCGTGTATTGGTATCTTCAGTCTGGATTTGTCGTATCCCACAAATCCAAATTGAGAGCTTGTATTGCCTGTTCAACTTGTTAAAAGGTTAGCACTAGCTAGCTAGCTAACGTTACAGTACGTTAGCATATTATGCTAACCTAAGACTAGCACGATGGCAATAACGTTAGCTTCCGTGTAAACAATCGATATTGTTTATTGACCAAATTATCTTAAACGCAATATCAAGAGATGTCGTTAATAACTTACCAAATCAACGTAGGTCCAAAATGTACCTTACGATGCTGTACGCTGCGAAAGAATTTCAAGAACTGCAAGAAACGCCGTTAAAGCAGAGGCTCAACGTCGGATGGACTTGGTTTGTTGACTGGCTTGTGCTGGGAGAAAAACCCTTTCCCCGCGTTCAGTTTGTGAAAGAGCGGACCTCCCCGTTGTCAATCAGCCGGGGATGCATTATTACAATATTCTGCAATATTTTTACCTAAGTATTTTCGATTGTGGTGATGGGCTGGGGGACTACGCCGAGCAGTTTACCCACCCGCACGCTGAACCTTAGCCTCTCGACGAGAGGACCTGGATTGAAGACCCGGATGTACATTCAGCAGGTTGCGCAGTCGAAACAAATGACATCATCCTTTTACGAGCGCCTTTCCCATACATATCAGATCAAAACAACCAAGCGATGTGCATTGGCCTTAATAAAGAGACTGCGATATATAAAATAAGAGGAATAACATGTCCATTATACTTGAACATGAGGGCACAAATATACAGTTTTTGTTGTCAAAAATGCTCTGCTTGAAACCAGTTATTATTATGATAGCTAGGCCTATAATGTGATATATGATATAATAGGATAGGCTACTGCATGTTCACATAGTATTGCGTCGTCTGAGTGGCGTCGGCGCCATAAATGTGTAAACAGCAGATGCATGAAAACATCTGCAAAAAAAATCCAAAGCAAAACATTATTCACATTCAATGCACAGTGATAGGCTACACACCTGCCTACTTGCTTTAAGTGAACATTCTTATATATTGAAGCAGCTCCTTTTTTTGGCCAATAGAAGCAGCAGTCAACATTGAACAGTACATTTACCGGTGATTTCATTTTTAACTCTACAGATTACATGATTTGTGTGTTGGGCCTCATTACTGCTTCAGTTTAAGGTGTTGTACCTTATTGTCCCTCTGTACCATGCTTCTTTATCATCTGTTTTTGTGTATTTGTTTACATATGATCACAATAAACATGTAGGCTACCTTTGAGTCAGAATAGTGTTTTAATTACATTATAATTATTAGCTTTCATTTTATGAGGTTTGAACAGAGCCGGACAGTAACGGAGTACATTTACTTGAGTACAGTACTTGAGTACAATTTTGAGGGATCTGTACTTTACTCGAGTATCATTTTTGGGGAGTACTCATGACTTTACTCAAGTACATTTTAGAGGCAAATATTGTACTCTTTACTCCACTACATTTCTATCCATAACTCTGAGTACCAGTTACTTCTTCTAAAAAGAAAAAAAGGAAAAAAGAAAAATCTCAGAAACCCTCAATTTGTTGTTTCCCTCTCAAACGTGATTGGATGGTGCAGGCGCCACTGATTGGAACAGCCTATCAGCAATCACCTTCAGCTTTCCGCCAAAGTCAATTCCATGGTCAGATTTAGATAAGAGACGAAACAATGGATGAAGACACAGCAGGTCCATCCCGGGAATGTGCCAACCTGTGGCCCCACCTCGCCAGACTATTTCAACTTTCTGAACAAGTTAATGATAGTTTTCGCTTCAAGTGTTTCAATTACAAAATAGTATTTTGTATTTGAAATACATATTTTAAATACATGTATTAGAAATACTGCCCATCCGGCAACATGGTAAAAAGATGAAAATTACTTGATTTTACTTTCAATTCCTTTTAGATTCTCCAAGGTACTAACATTAAAATTTTTCATAAACATTTTCGCTTCAAGTGTTTCAATTACAAAATAGTATTTTGTATTTGAAATACATATTTTAAATACATGTATTAGAAATACTGCCCATCCCTGGCAACATGGTAAAAAGATGAAAATGACTTGATTTTACTTTCAATTCCTTTTACATTCTCCAAGGTACTAACATTAACATTTTTCATAACATTTACTTATCATACTACTATTGCAGTAGTAATGCAATATTTAAAAAAGTGTAGGCTACTCTTGTACTCTTGATATTCAAGTACTTTTAAAAACAAGTACTTCAGTATATTTACTTAAGTAGGCATCTGACTGTTGTACTTTTACTTGTACTTGAGTAAAATTGAGCAAAGGGTATCTGTACTTTTACTCAAGTAATAAAGCTGTGTACTCCGCCTCTGGGTTTGAAGGTGGTGGTGTGAGTCTGACTGTAAGTCAAGTGTGTGGAAGTGAGTAAGTGTGTGACTGTGTATGAGTGTGACCAGTCCTGTCTGCCTGTCTGTGGTCATGTCTGTCTGTGAGCCTGTCTGTCTGTTTGTCTATGGGTTCTGCCTGTCTGTCTGTGTGTCTGTCTGCTAACCTAATGTCTGTGGTTCTGTCTGTCTGTAATTCTGTTTACTTGGCTGTGTTACTGGTCTTGGCCAGTGTTCACGTTAGGCTTTTTTGGACCATTATTTTATGACTGTTAAGAATACTGGCACATACACACCTTTGACTAATCTGAGTGGCCCTTAAATATGTCAGTTTTGACGAAGATTCTTGACCTTGTTTATCAGATATAGTATAACCCTATGCCATAATGAACATGATGCACACATAGCCCATTGCGTATGGAGGCATGACGAAATCCAAATTCAATTAATTTCAGTTTATTTACTCTGTTGGAAGAAATCTTGGGCAGAACCGTGGCTGAAAATGGCTAGCTGGGCGAGACAGGTTAGGAGTACAGGTTACACATCAGGATAAACATTAATAGAATTATAGCGTATTTGGTTTAGATTTGGTTAGGTTCAATTATTTTCCTCAAAAATGTTAAACAAATAATAAATAAAATAAGATAAAATAAAATTATAATTCCATGAGCTCTGTGTTTGGGCTAATTCTGGAGCAAGTACAATAAGTTTATAAAAGGTTCATTTTGATAATAGCATTCTGGTCTGTTAAGGAAACAAAGAGGTGTTATGCATCTTTTACAAGGATTTGTTTATTTAGCCTATGTGATTTATTTTGACCCCTACAATTAGAAAATGTAGGCCCATTCCATATCTTCATGCACGATATGGAATTCAATTGTCACTGATTTAATGTCGATTTAGTGAAACCCAAACGTATAGGTTAGAAAAATGGCAGACTTTTATTTAGGCTACAGATGCCCACTTCCTTTCTGACTTTTATTTTGAAGATAATAGAAGGCGCACAACAGTAAATGCCCGGTGTTTCTTGTTGGTCTCAGTTGTAGTCCATTGCACTTAATTTAGCAGTTTAGATTTGCAAGTGGCAGGTTGATTTCTGCAACATGTGTGAGTTAGATGGATTATTACCCATGGACATGTCCATTGGTTGCATTTTACTCATGGTCGCAACTGTTTATGCAGTCGTGCAGGTGTCCCGTTTTATCTTCGCCGATGCCGACTTCACATTGCTTTGGGCAACCTCTTTTGGAAAAAAGCCTGGTAATGTCAATGTCTCAGTGTCAAATGCTATTTCTTTATTAAGTGTCTGTGTTAACCTGTATGGAGTGCTAAATTAGTCGGCAATCTTGATCCTGAAGAACCCTGTGTCATGTGACATCTGTCATTGGTCCAACCAATCGATTCAAGTCAGGGTCGTCTGTTCAGCTTGTGCCACTGACTGACAGGTATGCAGTGCAGGGTAAAGAGTGGAAAACATGAGGGTCCCTCATTTATGTATATTGTGATATAAAGTGTCCTGCCAAAGAGCTAGATCCTGATTCATCCAAATGAATGCATGCTGTTGTCTGTCCTGGTCAAAGGTTGATGTTGCAATTCTGAAAGATTGTTTAGGAGTTTCATATGTGTCTAAGAGTTTCATATGTCATGTGTTTGTCTTTTCCGAATTCATTTCCGAATATTATGTATGGTAAAAAAAAGGGCTTGAAAAAGGGTAAGCCCACACAATATGTTGCCATAATATTGTCTGTAGACATATGTCATTAAGTTAGACATTTTGTCTTTAACAACAGTACAGCAGCTCAGCATAGGACTTCCTCTGCTCCTCGAGAGATACTGTGCTAAATAAACCCCAAATCCTTAAGGAACTGTATGAGTGATACTATTTATTGACAGATCTTATATTGGTATCATGTAACATGCTTGTGTGTTAATCAGAGGCTCAACTGAAGGGCCGGGTTGTGTGGATCACTGGAGCATCCAGCGGCATTGGTGAAGAGCTGGCCTACCAGTTGGCCCAGATTGGTACTCAGCTGGTCTTGTCAGCACGCCGAGAGAATGAGCTGGAAAGAGTAAAGCGAGAGTGTTTGGGTGAGTAAGAATATTTCTGGTGGTTGCATACGCACTTGTTTGCAAATACTGAAATGTGTGCATGCCTAGAAGTTCTTGAATTCCCCTTTCATTTTATGCATTAATGGCAGAATTAAGCGTCAACATTTATATAGTAGCAGTAAGATGAAGCATGTTGCTTTCTCATTGTAGGACGGTCTAGACTACATGAAGAGAATATTCTTGTTCTTCCGCTTGATCTGCTGGACCGAAAGACTCATGAGGCAAAAACAGCAGCTGTACTTGAGCATTTTGGAAAAGTGAGACTTTTAACTTGTGTTTGTAAGTTATTTTTGTTTGTTTGGAATGTGGTCAAGAATGTGTAGTCAAGGATGTATTTCGAATGTGGTCAAGAGTAATCTCTGATAAGGTTTGTGCATGACCGATGAACCTGTGTGTATATCTCTGTTTGCTCTAAGATTGATGTTCTCATAAACAATGGTGGACGCAGTCAGCGATCACTCTGCTTGGAGACCAATATGGAGGTGTATGAGGCTCTTATGGAGCTCAACTTCCTGGGGACGGTGTCCCTCACAAAGCAAGTGCTTCCCCACATGATTCAGAAGGGTACGGGCACTGTGACCACAGTCAGCAGCGTAGCGGGCATCGCAGGGGCACCTCTGCTCACGGGCTATTCTGCCAGCAAACACGCACTGCAGGTAAGGGAAAGACCACAGTGGAGTTTGTCTGTCGGGCTATTACGCCCCAATGCATCCCTTTAGTCCATGTAATGGCTGTGTCTGGACTAGGCAGCACTGCAATTTCAGCCATCCAAGATATTATAGGTTTTCTGTAAAATAATTGGTATTAATGGTTTGTTGATGTAGTCATGTAAGTGTGTAGAACACAACATGCTCATGCAGACATCAATACATCCCCTCCCCACATGCATTTGCAATACACCCTAGACACTTTGCTTTTGTTATGTCTGGTAGTTTAATTAAATATTTATTGTTTTAAACCAGTGTTGTTGTCCACCTCCCCTATGTCTTATATGTTACGGTCACACAAGCTGGGCTGTCTGGGATGTTGGAGTATCTATCAGAAAACTCACATTTGATATTGGATTTAGTTTAAATAGTATATTTAGTATTTAGTATTTTAGTATCATGTTTATCTTCTTCTGTCTCTATTGTACAGTGGAGTTTTTACTTATATTACTATATTAAAAAGTATATTACTTTTTCTGCTGTAAGTGCATGTTGTGTGTGATGTCTGTATGCTACTGAGACCCTGAATTTCCCCTCAGGGATCAATAAAGTATCTATCTATCTATCTATCTTTTTTGAATTGCAGGGCTTTTTTAACTCACTGCGGATTGAGGTAGCTGATTACCCTGGAATCACCATCAGCACTATCTGCCCCGGACCAGTGCAATCACAGATTGTCCAGAATGCCTTCACAGAAAAGCTGAACAAGGTTGGAACTCACAGCTCTAGTTGCAACTGACATGGTTCACATAATTGCTAGAGGGCTTAATGGTCTGGGCAGCCGTGGCCTACTGGTTAGTGCTTCGGATTTGTAACCGGAGGGTTGTCGGTTCGAACCCCGACCAGTAGGAACGGCTGAAGTGCCCTTGAGCAAGGCACCTAACCCCTCACTGCTCCCCGAGCGCCGCTGTAGCAGGCAGCTCACTGCGTCGGGATTAGTGTGTGCTTCACCTAACTGCTGAGTGTGTTTCACTAATTCATGGATTGGATAAATGCAGAGACCAAATTTCCCTCACGGGTTCAAAAGAGTATATAAACTTAAAACTTAAACTGGTAATCAATCTCAGTCATGCAAGATGTTATGGAGGTTTTCTGTAATAGAGTTATGAATGATTTGAAGATGTCATGTAAGTGTGTATAGTCTAATTAAGAATGTTGCTCAAGATTGCTCAAAACTTGACTGAGTGCTCAAGATTTCTCCAAGATCAAAAGAGTCTGATTGATGTTCATCATGTTTTCCTCCCCACCCCTTTTAGCCATTGTCTCAGGCCGGAGATCAGCAGCACAAGATGACTACCGCTCGCTGCGTACGACTCATTTTGTGCGGATTGGCGAATCATGTGAAGGAGATGTGGATTGGCCACCAGCCATTTCTGTTGTTTTTCTATGTGTGGCAGTACACACCCACATTAGCCTGGTTTGTGACTAGTATACTGGGGAAGAAGAGGATTCAGAATTTCAAGGCTGGACTGGTAAGTCAGCAGTTATGAATAGAACCACAGTTTGGCCCAGTGTTTATGGTAGGGAACCACTGTTGGTAACCACTGCTAATTTCATTACACAAGGTTTGTGAAACCTCAGTGTAGCAAGTTAGCAGTGCCATTAAGTAGGCTGTGGTTATGGACATAGATTGATGCCAGGATGGGATGGACAGTGCAATATTTGGGAATACCTTTATCATCCAGCAGTAAAACTCAATTAGTGGTTAAACCATCTTTTTTTTGTCTTTTGCAGGATGCAGACGCAGCTTACTTCACAAAGCCAAAGGTCCCCTGAAGGCCTGTGCTGGGTGTAAAGCAAAGATTCTAGAACAGAGATCTGCTCTAGAATCTTTGGTGTAAAGTCTGGGGTTCTGATGAATTTGTGTCTTGATTGATTTGATTTGTCACATCTGCTGAAGAAATTGTGTTAAGTTGTGTGAAATCTAGTCCAAATAACACTAAAACATTCTAAATATCCGGTGTTCGCAGTATCACTGCAAATTACATAGATGCTCTCTTGACTTGTAAAATGGATAGCCAAAAAATAAGCTTTTTTTTTTGGAAAAAACTTTTACTGTAATAAACTGTACATACAATAAACATTTTACAGAAATAAAAGTATTTATACAAGGTTTACCGCAAATAGAGAAGTGAACACATGGACCACCACACTGAAATTCAAAACACTGAAGGAGTCTTCAGAGAGGAGGGGAGGACTGCAAGAATGATGCTTAGTGTTTTTACAAGGAGGAAATAGTGTTCAGTTAAGATCAGTTGCAAGTTTCACAACAGTTCCTGTGGTGCAGACACAATTTGCTGTTAGAAAAGAACTGAATAAATATGGCCATATGATGCTATTCACATTTCAAAGGGAAACTACTGTAGTCTTCCAGTACTCCTGCAGTTTAACAGACACATACTGTAGTGCAAAGCCTTTCCGAAGACCCTCTCAGGCCACGCCTTCAAGAGGGCTGACGAATCGCCAAGCCACCAGATCCTAATTCAGGAGAGACGACAGGAAATCAGTCCTTTGATGGATGCACCCACACACCAATATCAACTAAAGGTGAACCTTACGTAACTCTTCAAGAGCCAACTGCTTGATCCTTTCCCCATGCCCTAAGTGCTTTTATCTCATGTCCTGAGACAAAACTGCAGGTACTCAATCTTTACAGCCACGTGTCTGTGTGTGTTTGTGTGTAAGGCTTTATACTTTCCCCCCTGCTCCTGTGAGGAACAAGAACCTAACGTCAAGCTCACCAAAAAGGATATGTCGACATTTTCGTTCACAACATCTCTAATGACACCTATTTTTTGGCATTACTCAAAAGAGTGAGTTCCTTCCATGATCACACAGTCTCGGTGTCTCGTTTGTGTGCTCTGGTGCGGGTGCTAGAGGCAGCCCAGGTGCAGGGGGGCGGATGAGTAGATGGGGTAGCCCAGGGGCGGGTCAGCAGCCTGTACGGTCAGGTTCCTCAGGAGCACCGGGTGGGCCTGGATGCTGTAGCGCTCCTCATCGTCGTTGGTGGCGTACAGGAGCTCCCAGGAGAGGTTAGCCCACTGGCCCCGCACGCCCTCGGCGCACACGTGACCCACGTACACCAGCTGCTCCTGCAGGGTTAGCACACGGCCAGTGTACGTCCCCTATTCACACACACACACACACACACACAGATAGATGAACAAGTCATCGTTACACAGTACTTTGTAATGAATTGAATTCTCCACATTCAAGATTGGATGTTTTGAAATCAGACTGTTGTTGTAATGGGGTTACCATGGCAAGGTCGTGACCCAGCGAGAAGAGGAAGGGCTTTTCCTGACGCACGCTCTCCTGCCAGCCGTGGTCTGTCGCTGTGCCGATGTACCAGTGGTGCTCGTACTCGTCCAGAGTGGCCTGGAGCTCCTCCGCGCTCTCCATCGCCCCCAGGCTCGCCTGGTCAAACAGCAGCTTGAAGCTGTACCTGCTCACCCACACACACACACACCAGAACTTCTGTTATTCACAATTAAAAGGAAGTCCAGTGAAGTCCTACTGGTGTCTCCCCCGGTCAAATCCACAACTAGAAGTCTGGATGTTGTAATGCTGGGTCGGGGAGATGAATTATCGGGAGTCGTTAAACACACTGTAGTTTACACATGTTAAGGAAACTCACCTAAATGCTTTCAGGGCCAGCTGATGCAGCTCTCTCCTCCCCTTCAGCCAATCCAGAGCCTCGCTCCAGGGAGCCCCCCCTCCGTAGAGGCGGAACACCAGGCTGGGGCTGGGCTGCTCTGCCTCCAGGCCTAGCGCCACCAGGCAGGAGAGTGCCACCTGGCTAAAGAGCTCCAGTGCGTCCCTCTCCTCCTGCAGGAGCGCGGCGGCATGCTGGCCCCCCGCCGCCAGCCGGCCCACGGCGAAGTGGAACCAGTCGGCGGGGACTAGCGGCTGCAGCTGGAGCATCTGTGGCGGGGCCAGGGGGGCAGCCGTCCGCCACTCGCTCGGCAGGAGCTGCGCGTGCGGGCCGCTGAGACGCCGCGGCCCCGCGGCGGGTAGGAAGGACGCCTCGTGCAGGCCACCGACGCCGCCGTCGCTGCTGCCGCGGTCAGCAGCCGGCAGCCCCAGGCCCAGCGGCCGCAGCGGGGGCAGCGCTGAGAGCGCCATGTTCTCGTACAGGCTCAGCACCTCCACGGAGCCGGGAAGGGAGAAGTTCCTCTCCCGGGGCGCCGGGACGGGCCGGCGCGCCACCTGTGGCCCGAAGAGGTCATCGTCGTCCAGCCAATCGGCCGAGGAGCTGAGGCTGCCGCGCTGACCCGGCGAGGAGGACGTCGACATGGAGGAGGACGAGGAGAAGGACGAGGAGTGGGAGCCCGGGAGGTGGGTGGTGGAGAACTGCGTGTCCCGCTGCAAAGCACGCTGGGAGCTGCCGCTGTCTGCGCCCGGCGACAGCGGTGCCTTCTCCTGCAACGGGGGTGTCAGCCGGTCCCTCTGGGCACAGCGCTGCAGCAGTAGCCACAGCAGCACCTTCACGTAGTCGCCGCGCAGCTTGCGCAGGTGCTCGTGCGAGTCGATGATGCCCGTGAGCACGTTGCGCGCGTCCGAGTAGAGGCGCACGGGCAGGGCGCAGCAGGGCGTCAGCGTGTTGCCCCAGTGGGGGTTTAGCAGCTGACGCCACTGGTTGGGCGCGTGGGACTGAGCCAGGGCTGCCTCGAACACCTCGTCCATGCGCCGGGCCTCCAGCGTGTGACACGACGTCTCCTGGAGCTCTAAACCCTAAACGAGAGCAGGGAACAGGAGAATCAGTGGAATAAAGCACTGTTTAAGTAGAAAACTAAATACCCATGCTGCGTTAATAGTAGCATTGTGGTCATTTCGTATACAAGGTATAGTTTACTGGATAGAACAGTGTGGAAGTTAAGGGTACTTTAATGTAGTCAATGCACAATACAGTACGTTTGTGTTACAGCTGCTACATAAATCCTTAAAACGTAATAGGGAACTAAAGTATTTTAACACATTTCTACATGCCCCGTCAGCGTTCATTGTATAGACCCTTTCAACAATAAAAACAAAAACAATGCTTGAACGTTCTATTTGGTTCCCAATCTACTTCCTCTGCATTAAGATAACATGGAATGTTAAAACGGAAACCTTGTGGGGCCAACTATGATGCTGATAATGGAACTCTCTTGAAAGGGTCTATAGCATTTTCGCAGTTGACTGTCCAAATTTGAACCACAAAAGATCTAGAAATAGGGCCCATGTTGAAAACTACGGAAGTTCCCTTTAAGGAGCACTAGATGGTGGTTAGTCTGTGTTCAGGGTGCAGGCCACTGTATTGTACCTTGATGTTGAGAGTACAGTATCCATAACCGCGCTCTAGTAGCGTGAGCCACATCACCCTGTCCTGGAAACGACACAGGAAGTGAGAGCCAGGCGGGGCTGCACCTGAGGGAGCGAACAGACACAACAACAGTCACCAAAATGACAAACACACACACACACCACACAAAAACACTCTTGGGAACTGTAGAGAGAAATGTTACACAGTAATCGTGTACATTTGGCACGCATGTATGTGGTTTATATTCATGATGTGATGTGACGTGATATCCAGAGGTTGGTTAGTGAAGTCAAAGATAATGACAAGCTGTGGCAGGTGAGAGCAAGCTGCGGTCTCACTCACCAAGGGCGCCACATGCGATGGCCCCCCTGAGGGCAGACGCCAGGCGGGCGCTGAGCTGCTGGTAGTACACCGAGTCTGGGCAGGGGCAGGCAGTGCCGGGGGTGCCCGGCCAGGAGCGCAGGGGTCGGGGGAAGCCCACCAGAAAGATGGGCAGAGTGAAGAGGGGCAGGAGGGGCGCCGAGAGGAGGGCGGAGAGCACCAGCTCCCCCAGCAGGAGCGGGAATAGCACTGCGTTCAGCATCAACATGGCACTGGTGGACTGGCGGCGCTGTTTCGTCTCAGTCCACGACGTGACGATCACGGTGAGGGCAAACTTCAGCTTGGAAATGAACTGGGAGGCGCGGTCAATCAGCAAGCCCACCTGTGACAGATGACAATTCAAACATCTGTCAGAATACCGTTACTTAGACGGTGACCAGTCAGTCGAAGAATAAGCTAATACTACAATTAATACTACTAATTGATCAGCACCAATGGCTGTGCTTAGTGACATTTTCAATCCACACATACAGACAGACCCACTCCCGTCACCTCTGCAGATTGCGACTCACCACCAGCAGCTGCACCCCTGTGCCCAGGCTGTGCCACCCTGTAGCTGGTGCCCCCTCTGAGCCGAGCCTTATCAGCACCACCACCACCATCTGGAGCAGGGCATCCTCCGAGCTCTGCCACACCTGGAGGCCAAAGGTTATCAGGATAACCGGTCATTAGGTCATGACTTTTTTTAGGTCATTAGGCATTAGGTATTCACTACTTTTCTTCTGTTAAGAGACTCTTCTTAGTATCGGTCTCCTCAGTGCAAAAACATTAGTACATTCAACTCTAAAAATTTTCCCACTCAAACAAACTCAAGATATGTGACTGAACAAACTAAATATATATGCCTTCTCAAGACATCCTAAGAAAGAGATCAGAGATCTCTTAGACTAGTGGGATGATAAAACATGTGTTATGCATCTTTCTGGATTTGCCTGTGGGGTAAATGTAAACTGGTACCATTCTGAAAGCTCGCGTGAAGCCCACAGCTAGTGATGCTGTGTGCAGGTCCAACAGAGATCCATCCAGAGCCAGGAAAGTAATCATGGCAAAGGGAGACACTGCAGAAAGACACCAAACTAGCTCTAACTACACAACCAATACAGCAATCAGTCAATACATTCTGTTTAAACGAACCAGCTGTACACAGTCACTGAGAATTTGAAGATATAAACCACTTTACATTACATTCAAATTTAATGACCTCTTACTCCCTTGAAAAGATTTGTATTTGTATTATGAACATCTGTATTTCTTACCCAGATTGAGCAAGACCCTCCTAAGATAGCCAGCCAGGCGAAGACCCCTGCTGCTGCGTCTGAAGGCCTGAGAGCAGCCCGTCTGTCTGGGGTACAGGGGGTTCCTTAGGGTGCCTCCCAGCAGGAACACCCCCTGGATCTCCCTCAGTCCCTTGCTGAGAACCAGGAGACAGATGAGTGCATAGGCCACTGCCGCTTGGACACCGTGGAGACTGACAGAGGGCAGCTCCTCCGTGGGAGGTCCCTCCAGGCTGAGGTTCCCTGTCTGGGTGGGGTGCTCAAAGAGGTAGTGGTGGAGCAGACCCCCGTCCGCCATGGCTCCGGCCAGAAAGATCAGGCCCAGCGGCAGGCCCTTCAGGCCCAGGGAGAGAGCGCGGGACTGGGCCCGCCTGGACCTGAACACCGCGCCCAGCTGGCTCCCGTCCAGGCTCAGCAGGTAGCCCATGCCGACAGTGAAGAGCACTACACCCAGAGTGGAGGGGATGAAGTAGGTGCTCACAGCCACGGATGCTGACACCAGGAACATCACCAGTAGCCTGACAAATACACAAGCACAGATAAGAGGACAACAGAAACAAACAGCTAACCTAAAAAAAAAACTAGAATATTTTATTATACATCCTCTCATCACTGCATAATCTTAAATATTCCTAGACTACAAACATATGCATTTTGTTGAGGTTGTTAAGTGACATCAGCTAAAATCAAACCCACACTAATAAACAGGGGCGCAGGGTTAGCAAAGAGAGCAGGAGAGGATTGACGCAGGTTGTAAGGATAGGAGGGGGATGGTGTCTTACCTGAGATTTGTGGCCATGGCAGAGCCGCCGAGCCCCAGCACCAGAACCTGCTCCATGGCCCACAGCAGCAGGGCATCAGGAGGGGGCAGCGTGCCCAGTGCCCACAGCACGGGCAGCACCACAAACACCACGTGGAGCACCTGACATGCCAACCGCAACTCATTCATTGGGTCTGTCAATCTGCATTCAGAGAAACACAGAGGCAGGAAACTGTTTATAGAACATGAAAGATATGTGGAGTGGACTGTGGGTAGATGCATGCAATTGCTGGTTGGTTGGTAGCTGGTTGTACGCAATGTATTGTTGCATTTGTAGCATGCAGGAATGTTTTTAACTATGGCCAGTAGTGTGGTGGGTGTCCTTTTCACCTGTAGACCAGGTCGACAGCAATGAAGATCAGAATGTACAAAGGTCTGGTGAGTGCTGTGATCTCATAGGTGTCCTGGGGCTGGAACGTGGCCGTCTCTGGGGGTGTGTTGACGATCAGAGCGTACTCCCCGCTGCACAGTGTCACCCAGCTGAGGGCAAAGACTGGCATTGCTGCACCCATGCCCCCATACAGACCTATCAAGCTGCCGGGCAGTAGATACCAGGTCCCCAGACCGCACAGCATGCCAGCCAACAGCGTGTGCAGGACAACGTTGACCATGAACTTCTTCCCGGGCACGATGAAGCGCACGGTCTCTGGGGCCACGCAGTGTGAGAACTCCACCTCCTCTTCGTCTGCCAGGATGTTGTTCTGTGCTGAGAGACGCTGGACAACCCCGGTCCTCCGCGCCACGCACTGTGCCAAGGTCTGCAGCGTGGCGGCCACAGCCAGCATGAGTCCCCCTGAGAGCGTGGCAGCATAGGCATCGCCCAGCACGCCTACCTGGTATAGCACAGTGCCCACCCCGCCAAGCATGCAGGGTGTGAGGAACAAGAGCAGCTGGTGCAGGTAGACATATGGGGGGGCACAGTAGCCCAGTTTGAGGCGCGGACCCCCCAGCAGAGTCTGTGGAAAGCGCTTCCAGAAGAACTCCTGCTTGTAGTCGTTGAGCAGGGGAACTTCAGGCCCCATGATGAACACAGCCTGCTGGGGAGGCCCCTGCTCACCTCCATGCAGTGCTAAAGGGGCATCACACCTGCTCTGTTGGAATGCTTCATGATGAAATCACAGTGGCAACATCTCTGAGACAGGACAGATAAAGAAGCAACGTTATAGGGCACCTAGGAGTGACCTGTTGATCTACTAGATACATAACTGAAAATATTTAACTTGATAACATTCAACTAGCTACCTATGTGCTTGTTTTAGGCATCTGAGTTAAGTTCACTTAATACAGTTCACATAAATTGGACTAATTTGTTTCATTTCCGCTGCCCACTGAAGATGATTAAGAGCTTAACCTGAATTCTGAATAATAATAAAAAAAGAAAAATTAGATTAACTAAAAACAAATGGGTAATTTTAGATTACATTACATTGTTGTTTATTATTGATATTCTCATTATAGTCTGACCAACATTTTAATCTGTTCCCTGTTAAATTTAAATATTATATTGTTTTGTATTTGTATGTCGCTTTGGACAAAAGCGTCTGCCAAATCCCATAACCATAATATGTTGCTGTGGGTTAAGGTTGACATTTTTCTGGTAGTGTAAGTTTTGAAATTAATGCTGCATTCATACTTACAGATAGTTGTTAGCTCAGCTGTAATGTTTGTGTATCTCTCCTAGCCAACTTCAAGTAGGCTAGCGAATACACAACTGTTACCTTGGCTAAGTTAATGTTTCTGTTTCCAAGGACCCAAATTATCAGTAGTGTTACTTTCTTAACAGTGTGCCCATGACAACGTACATCATCGACAGCTTTCTACTCAAGTATCCTTACAGAGATGTAGCCTGCTACTGTTTAACATTTTCTTTACTTGCGGCTATCTTCAGATAACTGATCAATAACTAATGTGATCTAAGTTACTGCTACAGTATCTCTGTGCTGTTAAGGCAGCTAACGTTATCTCGCAAGTTAAATGAAGCGACGTAATCAATAGCTAATGTTAACGTATTTGGCTAGCTGGGTACGTTTGATAGCGACAACCCTGTCTTATGTGCAAAAGCTATATAAAGGATAATACACAGGTTACTATAAAGATGACGACAGCCACTAAAGTTAGGTTTGAGGTTTTCACAAACACCCAGGTTATATAGTCAATGCAAAGGCACATAACAAGGGTGGCTAGTTAGCTAATGTTAACGTCAACCATGTCTGGAAGCCAACTAGCTAACGGTTAGCTAGCTACAGCTAGTAAATAACCAGTTACATGGCTTGCTCTTTAGCAGATCTAAAACATTATACCGTATCACAGACAACGATAAGTGAGGTGTTCTACGTTGTATAACGAGGAGGCTAGCAACCCAGATGACTTCTATGAAAAAAAAATAACGGACAGCCTCGTCAAAACACTGACCTCTGTTGTAGATGGCAGTAATGAACGGTTCAGCCAGGTTTCGGAACCACTGGTTGACTTGGGTTGTGTGCTGTAGCACCAGTGCATGGAGAAGCCGCCTTTTTCTGTTTCTTAGTTACAACATGCATATAGAGTAGAGTATCGACTAATTAATCATCGGTAGGTCACACTTTCTCATGGATGATTATATTGCTTACTAGTATCATCAGAAGATGAGACAATGAAGATCTGACTGATTCGTCAAAGTGATCCTCACCGATTTGTTGTTTGTTCACGTGATGTAGAATGCTGACCCACCCCTTTTTTCTATGAAATTTAAACATCTACGGACTCGCACAGACCGAAAAAAAACATTTTTGCTATGAAGATCTCGAGTGCTCACACATTTTTATGCAGTTTCTCTTGGTAGGCTTTTCCTTAACATTAGAGTCATCCTCTCAAAGGCCTAGATGCCTCTAATCCAGCAGTGGTCTTCACTTGCTTTGTCCAGAGTGAGTAGAAACATAATCTTTCACAAAAGACCATTGAGAACTGTTTATGGACACATATTTTTTTTTATTGTATGATACATTTAACACATATTGTTGTCAAAAATAATATGTTACCCCCCACAATATTCATATTGACATGAACCAAAAGACAGTAAACAACATATAAATATAACAATGTATATATATTTTCACCATGGATTCATATTCACTGCATTCTGTATGTGACGGTCAAGAAACATAAAAAGAAGGAGAACATGTTTGTGTGCCTCCTCTGCACTTCTACATGTGTGGAGGTTTTGGCCCATTGTTGCTCTGGAACCTGACAAAATAGGATAAATAAAACGCATTAGTGGGTATGTACATCTGCACATGCAAGTGTGCATACCTCTGTCTATGCATGCCACTATATACATGCAGTATCTGTACGTATGGGCTCATGTCTGCAGCAGCTGTGTGTGTGTGTATGTGTGTAAGAGAGAGAGAGCGAGAGAGAGGGAAAGAGAGAGAGAGAGAGAGAGTGTGTGTGTGTTACCTATTCTCTTCATCAGGGTATGTGAGGAGGATTTTGTGAGTGCTGGGCAGTAGGCTGCCCGCGCCTCTGACTGCATGCACAACTTCAGGCTGACCTCCACGACCTTGTTTCTGTTTCTTACCTACAAAACACAGATGACAGACATGTACATAGATGAATGGGGGGGGGGGGGGGGGGCAGGAAAGAAAAACAAATAAAAGCATAATGTAGTATGATTACAAGTAGAGAGGATAATGACATGGGAGTGTTTGCGATATGACCAAGGAGCAGATGAGAAAAAAAAAAGAAAGGTGAAGGCATGTGTGTGTTTTGTCATTACATACACGTGTGTGAGTGTGCACTGTCCAAGAGAATCTCCTGCCCCAGCAGTGTTCCGGTAGCACCACCTCTCACTGTAGTTGCCCGGGAGATGTATGGCAACAGAGTAGGGAGGGTCATGTCCATAGCAGAATACTAATCACACAACAGACACACTCAGAAAATGAACCTACGACATAGATACTTAGATGCCACTCTCTCTGAACACACACATTTGTTTATGTGTGCAGTGTGTGTGTTTACATGCACATGTCTGTAAATGTCTACACAGTAGTGATTGTGTTTGCCATGTTATTTGATTATTGCCATGCTGTTTGGTTGTGCAAACTTACCTGTGTGTCTGTGCTTAGCAGCTCAGCCCTGGTTCGCTCCTCTAGTGTGACCATGAGTCCATCCAGCACCTGCAGTCTGGAGAGGCGCAATACCACTCCTGGCCTGTGGAGGGAGCGCCGTGCCACCTGACACGCACACATAAAAAATATTTCTACTCCTCTAACAACCATAATATAAGTATTTGTAGGAGAATGTTAAGATCAATGATGGCCTTCTCTAAGTCTGTCAAGGTGTAAACAGTTGTTAGCCTGGCTAACACCACGCTGTTTTTTAGAATGGGCCCGGGGATGTTTCGTTCAATTAAATTGGCACATTCATTTCTTACCAAATCTTTTTGGAAGAACAGCAAACACATCTTTTCTTGTAAAATAAGCTTTGTCTGTCATCATATCAAATCATATAATAAGCAGTTGTGATTGGTTTCTGGGTTTTTGGTGATTCAGAATTTGCTGTGAATTGCAGAGTTGTCAGATGGATCTGCTAAGCATATTCAAATGCGGTCACATATTCATGTTCACCCAGGCTATATACTGTAGTGTTCACCCAGGCTATATACTGTAGTGTTCACCCAGGCTATATAGTGTTCACCCAGGCTATATACTGTAGTGTTCACCCAGGCTATATACTGTAGTGTTCACCCAGGCTATATAGTTCACCCAGGCTATATACTGTAGTGTTAACCCAGGCTATATAGTTCACCCAGGCTATATACTGTAGTGTTCACCCAGGCTATATAGGGTTCACCCAGGCTATATACTGTAGTGTTCAGCCAGGCTATATACTGTAGTGTTCACCCAGGCTATATACTGTAGTGTTCACCCAGGCTATATAGTGTAGTGTTTACCCAGGCTATATACTGTAGTGTTCACCCAGGCTATATAGGGTTCACCCAGGCTATATAGTTCACCCAGGTAGATGTACCAGAGTGTGTATTTAAGTGTTACTGCATATGTTAGCTTGTGCTAAACTTACTGGGTTTCCAACTACCGAAAGCTCTATTAGGGATGGTAGAACCTCCAATTTCTCTAGTTCAGTCAGCTCCTAGAAGAGGAATATAATTCAGTGTTAGATCCACTTAACTCTTTGATAGTGTCTCTTCAATGTTTTTTCTACATTGTCACAAAAAAGTTTTGTTTTACCATTGTGTATTGTGCATTGTGTGTCTCACACAAGAGGAAATCAACTGATACTCATCGAAATCATTGCATGATGAAATTAATTATGGGAACATATAATAATATAGTAATATACAAAGTTATACAAACACATTTTAATAACATAAACTGCATTATAATGAAATGATTCTGGCGAACTGACTTTGATAAATGATTATATATCTAAGGGTGTACCTCCAGCTTGTTCATACTGAGGAAGAGCCGGCGCAGCTGTGGCAGTGGCTGCAGGTGAGTGAGCTCGCGCAGTCGGTTCTCAGACATGTGCAGCTCCAAGAGGGATGTCTGTGAGCAGAACGAGTTCTCATTCAGAACTCTGATCCGGTTCTGGTCCAGAACCAACTCACGCAGGGTGTACAAGCCCTCCAGCCCCTCCACCTGACTGATGTCATTTCCTGTTGGTATGTAAACATTCAACAAATCATTACATTCATTCATATGAATACACCCCTCTCACCTCCAAAAGATAACTCCAGTAATTGACTAATGAGGGTATAATAACCTAATTCCTTCTAAGTTCTTTTTTTGCTCCCTACCTTGCAGAAAGAGAGCTTTCAGATTGGTCAGCCTGCTCAACTGTAAATTGGCCAAATTTGTGATGCCATTGTGACTCAGATGGAGAACCTCCAGACTGGACATCAGCGGTTCGGCACTGTCTCCTGGATCCCAATCCCTTATGGACAGAAAGGTACATTTCAATCAGGGCTAAAACACTAACATAACCCATAGACCCTCGGGCCACAAAAAGAGAAAACTGCACTGTACCGATTGGCCTTGTTGGAGCCTTGTTGCCCGTATCCACTAGAGCTGACCTTATGGTAAAGAATCTGTCTATTGCTCATTTGTATAGGCATCTTCTGGCGAGGTAAGATGGATTCAATGTGGTTGTGGTTCAGGCAAAGAGCCTACAGAGACACAGAAGATCATGTGTACAAACATGGTACAGTAGTACAGTAGTAATTCCTACCTAAGGTCTCCTCCGCACTGGAGCTGTAAAGTTATTCCTTATTCTGTCACTTGGAATACATGTAAATGTAAACATGGGTGTAAAGACATGTAAAGACAGTGATTGGACAGGAAAGATAAGAGGTTGGAGGCACTGCAGGTGCTTCTTGATGAAATATAAAATATTAACTGATCAGTTATATGGCTATTTATAACTATTACTAATCTAAATGAGTGATGTGCTGTAGATTGAGTTAAAATATGTATTATATAACATATACAAATAAATATTTGTAGGCTGCTCTTCACAAGCAGCACACTATACAAATGCAGACAAATGGCAACTGACTTTACCTTTGTGCTGATAAAAAAATATATGAACAGGTAAAAATACTACCATCCAAAGGTAGGAAAAAACAAACACACATACCTTGACTTTGGGTAGGAAGATAAGGCCACTGAATGAGGTAAGATTGTTGTGCTCTAGATTGATGCTGTGAAGATTCTGGAACAGGTCAGGGGGAGCTAGATCCACCACCCTGGAATACGGAAGGATTGGACAATATAATTACATCATTACGTATCCAGGCACTTTTTGTAGTTTTTCACAGTGTTGGCAAGGCTAGTCAAACAAACTGGACTTTAGGGGTTAAACATACTCGGGCATGGTATGGATGGATGGTATAGCGTGAGTAGTGTCTGAACTACAATATTGGGTTGTCAGTGATAGTGGCATTTTTAGATGTCTGCACCATATGGTTATGGAGGTTCATTTATGATACATCTACATTACCTGACGGAACAGGACTGCATATTCAGCTCTGTAATTTCTTTGTAGTTGGAATGGCCAAGCTTCTCTGCTACCATATCTGGTGTCAGTCTCCCGCCAAATGTATCCTTGGCATTGTCACACTCAGACACTTCCTGCAAATGTGGACAACACAATTAGTACATCAAATTAACATAAGTGAATATGTGTGAAATACATCCTAATAAAAGAAGAGGACTTTGAGATCCTTATAGTGACAAGACCAGAGCTGCTGTGAAACCACATGAATACCCTTTTTCAGGGGGTTGTAACTGTAACACAGTGATCTATCCTCCAGCGCTACAGAGGGTACAGGTCTCACCACAGCCACCCCATTCAAGGCTTTGAGGGAAGGTAGATGGAACACCACATAGATGCGGTAGCTCTCCAGCTTCTCCAGCAGCGGGTTCCCATACAGGTCCAGGATAATCAGGTTTGTCAGCACCTACAGGAAATAGTATGGAATATTATCCAAACGTACAGACAAATAGCTCATGTTAAATTATCTGCTAAATGCCACTCTGAGCCCAAGCTCCTGATTTACCTAAGTGTGAATTCAGTCTCAGGTTAAACATCATGACCTAACGACTACTTCCATTGTGGCACTTGTGGAACCAGTTGCTGTCATACTTTCCAATGAACTTCCACTTCTTCTCCTCTAATTTCCCCACTATATGCCTAAACACATATCAGTATATCTGTTGGATGAGTTAGTAACCCTTTACCTTGAGGTTATAGATATCCCTGGTGGTGGAAATTTTATTGTTGCCCAAATACAGCTCAAAGAGTAAGCGTGCCCTCTGAATTCCATACAGGGAGTGAAGGGCATTGTTCTCTGCGGACAGGAAGTGAAGGTTGGGGAGGCGGTCGAGGATGGAGCCATCCAGCGCGGTCAGCTGGTTCCCACTCACACTGAGACGAGTGAGGCGGTGGAGCTGGGAGATACCTGAGGCCAGGAGAGACGGATATTCATAGAGAAAGACAGAAAAGGAGAAAGAGGCAAGTCTGTCCAAAGGATCTTCCTTACCAAGAAACTTTGAGTGCCATCTTCCCTGCACCTTTTTTATATCCTACATTCCTACTGTAAACACTTCCTACTTTATACACCTTTCCTACCTCAAACTTTATATACTACAGTATTTCTCCTGATGGACAGGTCAACATATAGTCATCCAGTAAAACAGACAGACAGACAGAGTTTGTCATTCTGACCATCCAGCTTGCAGAGGCAGTTGTTATCTAGAGACAGCTCTTCCAGCAGGCTGCAGTTGTCCAGGCCCTCCACACGGCTCAGCTCGTTGTTGTTGAACGAGGCCCAGCGCAGGTTCACCAGCTTGTCCAGGTTAGAGAGGCGTGTCAGGCCCTGGCCATCCAGATTCAGGGCAGTGATCTGAGGGAGAGAGGGAGGAGGTTGGGATCTGGTTACTGGAGCCACTCATACTGTTAAAACTGTTCTAAGATGGAAGTTGCATCCTTGCATTCAATGTGTGTTGGTCTGATGTTTTTTTCTAAAAAATAAACCACCTACAATCGGAATTCCATGAAGGTCAAGGTGCTGCTGTTTACAAACTTCAGCTTATTTCAATTGAATTACAAGTATACAGTATGAGCTCTCTTATAATAATAACATTTTAGGAATATGTATAGGAGCTCTTTTGTGACCCTTCCATTTTTACCTTGCTGGTCCAACCAGGTTGCAGGTCATAGCGAGGGTCAAAGGGCGAGGGTTTCAGGTGAGTGAGAAGCTGAGCTGCCGAGAGCAAGCTGAGGCTACGCGGTCGCTCAGCGTCTGTGCGGGCATGAGCCAACAGGCAGGCCTGCAGAAACACACAAACACACACACAAGCTTGATTCTGTTTGCCCCCTCATTGGAGAACCTCCTTATTAATAAACAAGAGCAACACATTTAAAAAAATCTCCCCACTAAGTGTATATTCTCCACAGAAGCTTGAACACAGCTTCTTCCCCCAAGGAGTCACTCTGTTGAACGCTCAGAAATAGCCACCACCCTTGCACTGAACAAAGTCAATCAACACTGTTCTGCTCATCTACCTCATGTGTACTTCAATCTTACAGTTACAATATTGTTATTAATACATTATCATTGCACTGAACTGCCTTGCACTATATTTATATTTAATCTTAAACCTCAGTCTATACCAGGGGTCTCAAACTCAAATGAGCTGGGGGCCACTTCTGCCAATGTCATCTGATTGGAGGGCCACATCAGTGTTAAAGAATAATACAAAAAAGAACGGCTATTTCCTAAAATGCAATGTTTTTTTTTCAAATACTGTATTTTCAAACACAAAACTACAAACAGAAAGTGCAAGTATTTTTATCTATTTAAGACACCTGTGCTAGCAACCTTGTAGCTTATAAATAAAAGAATGATAAAATAATTATTAATACAAATTATAAAAACAAACAAAAAAGCATAAAAACAGGTAGGCCTATGTGCATGTTTCACACCAAATAAAAATATTTTCCTCTCATAACTTTTTTAAACCTGGCAATAGGCGTCAGGGTTAAGAAAGCAGCACCATTGGATTTTTATATCAAAATTTCAAAAGGCCATGGCTTGAAAGTGGTCAGAGATAAAGTCCTACTGTAAATGTAAAAATGTGAATAACATAGCCTACCTAAGACCTCATCACACGTTAACGTTTTTCAACATTTGGTGTAGGCCTATTTCTGCTTCAATTTGTGCAAAACTATGGCATGCATCGCGTCATTACAAATGCACGTCTTCGTTTTTCTCGCATGTAATACAAGTATTTCCTGAAAACTTTGTGCAGCGATTTAGGGTTTGAATCAAGCTCTGGATGTCTAGCAAATAGTGGAGGAGAGTAACCTACAAATGAGATTTGTCACCGTACTGGGATCTATAGTCTATTTTAATCAGTATCATTGTTTGTCGCAATTAAAAATACCCTCAAGGGCCGGATTATTATTATTTTGACATACGTTGCGGGCCGGATTTAAGCTGGACGCCCGCGGGCCGGGAGTTTGAGACCCCTGGTCTACACTGATATTGCACTATTCCCACCCTCTTTTCAATTGTATATTGTATCTTGCCTATGCCTGTTGAGGTCCACGACCATGGCAACCTTGACAGGGACAATAAGGAAGCGGACATCCCCAGCCGCACTCCCCCTCCAGACAATTGCACTACCCTATCCCACGCATAGTCTTCTATTTATTTGCAAATGTACATACTGTATTTATACTTATACATAGCCATATTCTACTGCCATTCATTCTATTCTTACTGTTCTGTTCTTTTATGTTTTTTATTCTTATATGTTAAATGAGTGTTGTACTTTGAGAGCAAAAATTAACTGGAGTCAAATTCCTTGTTTGTTTACGCAAACTTGGCCAATAAAGCTGTAATAATAACCAAACCAAACCAAACCAAAGAATCTGTATGCTTTTCAAAGCTTTGAGCCAGTTGTATGCAACTCACAGCAAAGTACTGCCTGGCAAAACATTGCTAATATTTTGAAAGTGGTATGTTGTGCAGAAGATTTCATTCTTTTGGTTTTAGGTCCCCGTATTGTAGTGGGATACATGCAACCACCAAGCTGTCCACCTGGGTTTGGCTTGGCCTGGTGGAAAAAGAGGAGGGGAGCTCCCGAGACCTGGTTGATCCTGGAGCCCATGGCGACCTGGACCGCTGCGGCTGCCTCCTCCTCCGTGATGAGGACGTCGTCCAGGTGAGTGAGGCTCCTGAGTCGGCCCAACACCAGCATCCGTATCGACTCACACTAGACAGAACACAGAGGGAAAAGACAGGGGATTCAGTCACCATCCACCGCAAGTTTCAGCAAGTTCACTAAATCAAAATGTTCTCAACAACTATACAACTCAACGAAATGTTCCCTTTGATTACCATGATCTTGATCATGTTCAAATATCAGTAATCAGTTCTAGAGTGAGACCTTTCCCCTCACCTTGTGCCAGGGGTTGTGGCGCGTGTCCAGCTGCAGGAGGGCAGGGGCGTGCTTGCGCAGGACGGCGGTCTCTTCGCGGGCGTAGCTCAGCTGGTTCCAGGCCAGGTCCAGCTGCTTGAGACGCGGCAGGCCCCTTAAACCCTCTAGAGTGGAGATGTGGTTAAAGCTGGCGTCCACATTCTCCAGGTTAGGCTGCCAGACCATAACAGGGCAAATAGGTTAACATATTTCATCGCAGCATTGCATAAGACCACACAGCATATGTTTTACACCAGTAGACCAAAGCCTGCATTGATTGGGAAGGGGGAAAATACTGTGCTTGTGTATATTCACTATAATAAAATGGCACCCAAGTCCTCTAAAATAAATTCTAGCCGTCTACCTTCAAGTAATTATGATAAATAATACATATGTGTTTTCTATTCAAACATACTGTGTATCTCGCTGACTGTTATCACTTTTATAATAACCCATTCTACCATTCTAATCCTATAGGCATCAGATAGCTAACAGCTTCTTCCCTTCTAGGAAGGCTTCCTACAAGCCTGGCTCACAATCTCCATTAGTTCATCCCAAAGGTGTTTGATGGGGTTAAGGTCAGGTCAAGTTCTTCCACTTTAGACTCACTCAACCATATCTTTATGGACCTTGCTTTGTGCACCCTATAACAGTACCACACTTGAATTCACTGAGCTCTTCAGAACGACCCATTCTTTCACAAATGTTTATGAATACTGACTGCATGACTAGGTGCTTGGTTATATACACCTATGGCAAGCGACCTGAATGAAACACATTAATTAAGTGATTAAGTGTTCTAATACTTTTGTCCATATAGTGTATCTCTACAGGTTTAATATAATATCATTATCCTCATCATACCTTCACTTGAGATAACTGGAGAGTTTCAAAAAGGTAGTTCACAGGCTATTCATGCATAGGTAGTCAATGGGGCCACTAAAAGGCCCCCTTAAACCAGTTACTCCATCAGGTAGCACAGTATCCCCTCCTCACCAGGTGTGAGATGTCATCCAACTGTGTGAGCTCATTGAAACTGATGGTCAGGTGGCGGAGGGCCGTCAGACGAGAGATCTCCTTTAGTTTACTCAGGCGATTACCATGGAGATTCAGCACCTGGACAGTGAGACAGGTTGGTCGGATGCAGTGGAATTCGGGTGATTTCTTACAGGAAGGGGACTGTGGTGATGCTGCACATGAGCTTGTTAGCTAATTAGAAGCCTCTGGGACCCTATAAAGTGACTGAGATTATGTTCCATGCAACAAAGCTTTGTATTGTTCAAATGAAGATTAATACATTTAGTTACTACAGTATATCCATTTGTGTCTATCCACACTGTTTCCAAAACAAAACCATTGGTCCTTGAAAGCTCTTGCAATACAGTTGTACAGTAATGTACAGAACTCTCTCTTACAGTGATCTGGCTGAGCACGTTGGCTCTGGCCACGTTCAGGAGGGTCTTTTCATCCAGGCTCAGGAGCTTTGCTCGGGGCTTCAGTATGGGTTCCATAGCCAGCACCTCATCATCTCGAGCCAAGTCATTGGAGGTCAATTTTGGATCACCGGCAGGGTCAAGGTCACCATCATTTGGTGATGGATGCTGAACCCCTTCCTGTAGGAAGTAATGTTATAAAGGACTTATATTCATGTCATTAACATGACAGAAAAGGTTAAGGTCAATTTAGTAAGCATGTGGAGAAACCTTCTATGATGAGTAAAAGAGTAATGTTATAGCTAGAGTTGTGCACCAGCAGGACCACTGATTTAAAGGAACATGCCAACTGGTGGGTTATACCAGTTAGCCTATAGCTAGCCTATTGCTAAAAGGGAGCTATAGGCTAACTGATGTAAATCCACTTCCAGTGAGTTGTGGGCTAGGTGAAGCTAGGCTAACGGTGTTAGACTGGGTTATTGTACGCATAGAGAAGAGAAGGGTATGGAACTCTGGGTTAGATGGCAAATAAGCTAATTTCCCCCCAAAAATTGGTGTGTTCCTTTAAAATGACAACCTGCAGGGGGTCAATTCACAGTTCAATTAGGAGGTTATTAGAAGTCAACAATATTGCTATTACTACATTTTACTGAGCGAGTGTAAAATGAGCTGCTGTATGGGCTGTGTGTGGGTCTCAGAGGCCCTACCTGCGTGATGTACTCAAAGTGGACGAGGTACTCTGGCAGCACCAGCTCATGATCAAACACAAACCACTGCGTCTGACGCTGAAGACAATCACAGCACGAGCCTTTGAGAGAGCACTGAATTTCTACAACACACACACATACACACACACACACACAGAGCCATGTAAATATTATACACAACAACATAACATGATTACAGACTGCACGATTGTTTAGACTTGAAGTCTTTAGATTAAAGACTTGAAACCACCTTGAAACGTACCAACTAACCTTTAATGTGTCATAGTGCAACTTTTAACACAAGTTTTAAGATACAAGCACAAAACATACTCATTTACTTATACAATAAATCAGATCTACAAACCCTCACACCAAGATACACTCCCACACCCCCACCTGCTGCAGGTGCAGTCTTGTATGAGCTCTGGTGGTTCTGGCTGACGCTGCGTATGGAATGGGCTTTGGGATAGTTGGTGGGGTCTACAGGTACTCCTTCCTTAAGCGCCACACTACGGCCCAGAAACACCTTTGAGATGATGAGCTGACCTACACAGAGAGAGAGAGAGAGAGAGAGAGAGAGAGAAAACGTTATATTTGAACTGATACATATAAACACACACACTCTCTGAGTATGTATAAGTTATCATTATGGGATTTTGAAAGAGGTTTGAAAGTATCTTCACACCGTTTTTGAAAGGTAAGGGGTCTGGGTGCAGCTCCTGTGCACTCTTGGTGCTCTGCCTCCGGATAGCATTCATTCGTAGGTGTTCGCAACCACTTAGACTGTTGGACAGCGGCACTGCTCGCTCTCTTCCTAACGTCTGAATATATATGTTAACATACACAGAAATCATAAACACATATGCATACACACATCTTATACAACACACACACACACACACACACACACACACACGTGTTACCTTGTAGTGATCAGCAGTTTTAAAGCCATTTTCTAAGATGTGCAGAATTTCATTTTCCTCTGGAGCATGTTCCGGATCAGGCACATAGAACAGGTAATCCAGCCCCCGCTTATAGTTCCTGCTCACAATGAATAAAGAGTGTACGCCACACCACACCAGTTTGTCACCACATCAGTTTGTCTTGAGACTGTATTTTACTGTGTGCATTGTGAGTCTGTGATGTCTGCTAAATGAGTGAGTGAGTGACAGCAGACAGTGTTTATAGTGCCATCCAACAGTATCATTTGAAAACGTTGGAATCACTTGGAGAAATCTGAGGTGCATGTCACACACACATAGCTGTTCATATCAGCATCTTTTGGCATGGATGCTTTCTCACTGTATATTTTCAATACATTATTAATTTCCCATGTGTGAGAGTCATGTGATAAACATAAAGATCTGTAGATAGATCATTAGTAGGCATAATTGGACAAGAGAAATTCCGTATTTGCAGACTGAAACTGATGCTAAATACTCTTTTTTTGCAGAGACCCTCTCTAACTAACTAACTAACTAACTAAAGGCCCAATCCCAATTCTCTGTCCTAATTAATTAATTAACCAAACTGCATGTGTTGGAAATCTAGGTTTAAATAATAAGCAACACATCCGTACATTTAGATATTGATAATGGCAATGAAATTTGAATGTGTTGAAAATGAAATAGGTCGTTACGTACGCAACATTGCGTTCTTGACAGTGAAACAACCATACTTAAAGGTTGTATCAGCGATTGCAGGCCCAAAAAATGCCCAAACATAAATGATCACATTCATCTACGATCCGCTAGCTGCCTGCCCCATAAGCAGGCCGTCAAAAAAACGTGTCTCTGTAGGCAGCCTAGGCTCTGAGATCTGCACACAAAAACAAATGCTATCGACAAGTGTTGCCAACCACCAAATAAAGTGTTCCAACCAATAATCCACAAGATGCGCGTTCAGGAGAGTTTCAATTGCACGAGAGGGAGGGGGAGGGAGTAGCGAGTTAGCTCTCTGTTTTGTTTGAACATCAACAGAAGTGACGTGACCCCGCCATCACTGATACAACCTTTAAGAGGAGAGGCAATGACAAACCAGCATGACAGACGAGTGACCCTTGGAAACTGGAGCACTGATCCTGGAACAGTGGTGTGCAAGGACACCCAGTGCAGGAGGTCACCCTACAAGGGCTGGGTTACTCTGAAACCGACTCACTGTGAGAAGAGCTGGGAGTCTTTACTGGCCAGCAGGCTGTGGAGTTTGTTCTCGAAGCGCAGCCGCAGAGCGCGGTTATGGACCCGGATGATGTGCTTGACTTTGATGCCAGTGACGTCATATTTGGAATAGTCCCATGCACAGAAACGGGACAGCAGCAGGTCATAACAGGAAGTAAACCTAAGAGATGAGAGGAAAGAAAAACAGATGAAAAGAGTAAGAAAAGGAAAGAGAGATTTATCTAACCAACACACCTCAGGTATAAAGACAGAGAAAATTCCTCCTTAACATTCTTAATCTCCCAAAGCCTTTTAATTCCATGCAGTCTTTGAGATTTACAGTAATATGTATCTGCTTATCTAAGAAATAGGAGTGTTGTTTTGATAATGGTATCATGTAAATATTAGTGTGTGTGTGTACCAGGTGTCGCTGGTGCTGCCCTCCTCAAAGCGGATGTTGCCCACTGTCTCCAGCTCAAGCACCAGAAAGTGCTCCGTCATCTCCTTCCTGTCTGTAGCCAGCTTCACCTCTCGCCTGTGCTGTGCCTCTACTCTGCATGCCACAGATACACCATGTACCATGAAACATTATACCCACCTTCAGCTCAGTTTAATTCAAAATGACACAGATCTAATGTGATCCAATATAATTCCAATCAGGAGCCTTGTCCAATGGACAAGGATCATTTACTGAGCAGAATCAGCATCCATGTGGCTCATTGGTCGATTTGCAGACATCTCTGACAGAAGATTCTAATAATCACCAGTGTTTTCTTATGATGGGATTTATTCTTAGGTAAGAACAGAATTTATGCACACACAAGAACACTCTCATGCACATTTAGATGCTAATATGTTATGCAAAATAACTGGTTATTGTGCTTTCTTCAGTTGTACCATTGTATATTATATGATTTAGACTACAACAATAAATATAAAAGTATGTTTGCTGTTCACTTCCTGCAGCAGTAACTCCATTTCAGAAGTACTACATTTAAAGTGACCATGTATGTGCCATCCTGTGCTTGTGACCATGAATGTTGAAAAGCGGTATGAAAAATGTGAAAAAGAATTTCCCCAAGGGGACAACTAATAAACTAACTAACTAAGTCCAGTGCACCATTATTTTTAGATTTTCATTTGGCCTTTTTTTTAACTTATTTCTGCAGTTTGTTTAAAAGGGATTGGAAGTGTCTTTACCTATGGGAATAACCGACATGTAGTTTCAATATACAATGGGACATAATGATAACATTTCATTTCAACGATTTTAGAACTCTTGAATCTGACATATATTTTTCTTAGGACCCTGCTCAAGATCAAATTAGATAAAAACTTAATTAGATAATTTGTGACTGAGACCAAATTTTATTAAGATGGAACTGACTTGAGCTTCGGTTAGATCATGCATAATATTTCAGGCCTGTCTGACTCTACACACCCGCGCGCAAACACACCTTTTCCACTCGCTCGGACAACATTGTCTTCCTCAGTTCATGCCTGCCAGATCTATTCATCTCCGTTTCTGCCTCATCAATTAGTCATAGCTGTCACAGCACAGGCACACAACAAGTAGGACTTACTCTTCCATTCTCTGGTTCCAGAGGCGCAGCCTCTCCCTGATGGCGTCCAGTTTACCCAGCAGCCTCTGCTCCTGGCCCGGGTCACGGCTTAGTTCGGACAGCGTGTCGCTGGGGTCTCCGGAGCCTTCAGTTGCGGGAGACGCCACCTCCTCCCAGGTGCGGGCTGATCTCCTGCCAGTGGCCTGCATCTCAGAGAGCTCCAGCTCCAGCTGTAGGAACACAGAAACACTGAGGCCCAAGTCATCACAGCACAACAACTGTACTGCTTATCAGTAATAGCCACTTAATCTTTTGTTATTTTTATTTCTTCAGTATTCAACATTTCAACACATTCACAGGTCAATCGAAACATGCGTGTGTGTATGTGCCTACTAGTACAAGCCAACATGCTGCGTTTATTTTAATATTTGATGGGGCAATTTCATTCTCTGGTACAGTAAGGCGAGGATCACATCAGCCAGCAGCAAGCGGCAGCGGCAAACGTAACGCAACGCTCAGACCATAATAAGTCAGACCATAATCTCGTTCCTAAGCAACACAAACGGTTTGGCAATTGAATACGCTTGCGTTGCGCTTTGAAAGTTGAACCAAGTTCAACGCTTAGCTTGTTCGACGCTAGCGTTACGCCAGCGTTGCCACCGTTCCGCTGCCGAACAATAGAGAACAATAGGAAGCCTGCTGCTTGCCGCTGGCTAATGTGATCCCCGCCTAAAGCCCGAATCCAACTCTGACCCCAAAGAAACACATCAGCCCCCTAAGTCTGCCAGTGGTCACAACTGGGGTATGAGTGTCCAGCTCACCGTCTTCAGGGTGCAGGTGAGCATGTGGATTCTGTCCCAGGGCAGCTGCAGGCGACCATTTCTCTGCTCCAGCAGTCTGGCTTGAGTCTCGTCCAGCTGCCTCTGGACTAAGCGCACGCGCATGCTGTAGTACATCATCTTCTTCAACACGGTGGACTACAAAGGAAGCATTAACATTAACACTGGACACATGCCATCCATTCAGTTAATTGCTCTTCCTAAACTAGTACACTATGTGAGGAATTACTTAAGTGGCTGGATTTGTTCAACACGACACGTCTAGTCTAGAGTTCAGTTTCAACGATGAACACACACAAACACACACACACAAACACACACACACACACACACACACACACACACACACACACACAAACACACAAGTATCTGTATCTCACCTCTGCTGTATCCTTGATCTGCTTGCTGGAGATGCGGTGTGTGTCCAGGCGCTGCAGCTGAGGTAGGTGGTAGAGCAGGTGAGTGGCGTAGTTGTACAGCAGACACACAGGGTTGGGCCCAGACTGGGGGTCCTGCAGGCCCAACTCCTTCAGCTGGCCCAGTGCTGCCAGGGGGGTCAGCTCCTGCACACAGGACATCCACCAACAGGATATCATCAGGAATTAAACATCGCTCCATGCATTTCACATGCCATGTGTTAAACATCTAGTCGCGAAGAATTTTTGAATGTTCAGTTCACTTTGCAGTAAAAATGGTCCCTTATGTTCCTATAGACTGACCATATCATCGGATTATAACAATTTGAGTGTCCTGAAGGAGTAATGTATGATTAAATAATTTGTAACAACTACCTTAAATGAGCTGATTTGGTTTCCTGAGAGGTTGAGGTTTTGTAGATTGATGTTGGGATCCAGACTGTGTCCTACAAAAATCAATCATTTCAATTCACGTGTTATTTCAACATGATATCAAATACATCACATTGACTTATAATAGAATACATACCGATCCTTTCTATGGCATTTTCTGCGAGGTTCAGTTCCTTCAGTTTTTCAAGTGTTTCCAGTCCCTGCAGAGATGTAAAAGAGATATGCCAAAAAAAATCTACATTATTCATATGATTCGTATGTGTGTGTGTGTGTGTGTGTGTGAGAGAGTGAGTGAGTGAGTGAGTGAGGGAGTGAGTGTGTGTGTGTGTGTGTGTGTGTGACTGAATAATTGACTGGCTCCTATTTAAATGTTTGTGTACCCTTGCTACCCTTGTTCACACTAGTGTCAACAGGTTTTCCACTAAACAACTGGAATATGCCATCTGAGCTGGGATTACCTCTATCTTGGTGATGAGGTTGCTGTTGAGCCACAAAACTTCAAGGTTTACAAGTAGTTCCAGATTTGCAATTTCACTAATGCGATTGTCATACAGATACAACTTTTGAAGCTGAAGGCAGTTATGCAATCTGGAAATTTCCTGGAAGGAGATGGATAAGGAAAACATACTTAGCAAACCAGACAATGGCACTTCAGATGTTATACAGCATGGCATCTATAAAATAAAAAAACGCACCGCAGAACCTACAATACTGTGTGTGTATTGTATAATATATTAGTGTGTATTGTGTGGTGTTATAGCATAATCGAACAAACTGTTTTTGATTGTTTGCGTTGCTCTCTGTGACAGTTGTAAGGAGAAGTGAGGGTAGATGGAAACATATTACCTTCAACTGGCATTCTGCGACCCAAAGTTCTTTAAGCAGAGGGCAGTGCTCCAATCCCTGAATATGGGTCACACTCTGGCCCATGATGACGAGTTTGGAGAGTCGGGGAAAGAAGGAGAGACCAACCATACGTGGGTACCCCGAGAAGAACACCTCCAACGATGAAATACCACTTCCATCTTGACATACTTTCTCACATGACAATCCATTCGCAGAGCACTGAAACGCACGATTTACTGGCTTTAGAGAGGGATATTTAAGCACTTAAACACATAATATTTGTATTAAACACAACAACTACATTTTACCAATTCTTTGATGACTTCTTCGTCTCCAATTTGTCGTTGCTTTTCAATCAGTGTCATATTTTGCTTCCTACAGATGCAAGGATGAATTGGTTGATAATATCACATTCATTCAAATTATGTGACAAACGAATACAACAGCAGGAGATATTTTCGCATACTTTCAAATAACGTTAACTAGCCCAGTTTCAATAAGTGTATTGTTTTGTGATGAAAGGCAGCATAGTGCTATATATCATGCTAACGTTAGCTACAAAGCTGTTGATAGAAAGTAACCATTTCAACTCATTATGAGCTAGTAATTTTAAGCTTGCTAATTCGACAAATTGCTAACATCACAAATTTGAGTCAGAACTTACTGCTGTCAAATATGACCAAACGGAGTTGTTAGATGGGAGCTGTGGCAAAGCATAGTGTTATTTTCTTGCTCAAACGTCCTCAAGTAACAGGTACACCACCCCACGAGGCATATCCCCCGCAATGTTTGTCATCAACGGGTAACTAAGAGCGTTGCTGGGGAGCCATATTGGAATTTGGGAAAAACTTCCACTAGAGGGCAACCCATGGGGCAACCCTGGCTACAGAGGTGTGCATCACCATACCCAACGTATTAACATTTGGGGTTGATCACCACCTCTGAAGATTGGCCGTATTGGATTATAACTTAAGTGAGCAAAATGTAAAATGAAATGTAAAATGAAAAATATTTAAATATATTTAAAAAAAAAATTATATTTATAGTCCTTTATTGTTTTGTAACAGGTTTGTTGGCCTCAGTTGCTCTTTTGTGGCTTAATAAGCACTGGAAAAACCTGCAACCTTTCTTAGTCTCTTTTCTATCCCGCCCTGCATTCATCACGTGCTGTGTTGAGCAGCCTGGCAGGTTGTCATCCAACCCCTCCAGTTTTTTTCTCTTTCCTCTTCTCTGCCTTTTGAAGGGCTCTTTGCTGTTTTTTTTACTCCAGCCTTTCTGACCCTTTCCTCCAGCAGTGCAGTCTGGCGCAGATCCCTCAATCTCCTTGGTATGTTTAGAGGGTTAGTGGAAGAAGCACTTAGAGGAAAAACAAGAAATCAGTCTTTGAATATGTAAAATGAAAAGCACTTAATAAAGTCTTCAGGCAAGACCACAGAGAAGAGAGCAAGCAAAGAGAACATTCCTGGACTGTGACGCCTGTAGTGGCCTTATGTCACCCCAAGTGGACTTGGAAAATGTAACACATGTTCATAGATCAAGGTATTTGTATATTTTATACTGTGAGAAATACCTTTCAATGTTAGCCAATTATCAGAGCATAAAGCTGTGTAAGATTGCACATTAAATCCTGATTGCACCAACGTCCACTCAGTCATTCTGAACAAATCACTACTTAAAGCAGCAAGCAGTGACAAAAGTTCAGGTAGCCTAGTCATATTTCAATTTATGAAAATTCCGCTCAAAAGATACGCAAATCAAAAGTTACTCAATGGTGAGTTGAAATTGGTAAAGATAACACATTTTCCAACTTGCTAGCATGCCTTGTGCTGTGCTGCAGTAGGCCTACTGTAGTTTTCTGCTATACCATGTAGTTACAAAATACTGTCAAGTTCGAGGTCAAGGTCACCTATCAGTCTAGAACAGAACAGACTTTTCTACCAAGACCTTTTCCCATTCAGTATTATTTATTTCAGTAACAGTCTTTGTTCATCCACCTTCTGACCATTTTAAGTTTCTTCAGACTAGATGTTTAACACATGACATGTAAAATGCATGGAGCGATGTTTAATTCCTGATGATATACTGTTTGTGGATGTTCTGTGTGCAGGAGCTGACCCTGGCAGCACTGGGCCAGCTGAAGGAGTTGGGCCTGCAGGACCCTCAGTCTGGGCCCAACCCTGTGTGTCTGCTGTACAACTACGCCACTCACCTGCTCTACCACCTACCAGCGGTTAGCTAATTATGCTAACGTTAGTCCAAAGATCCTTAATATGCTTTATCAACCGTCTCTGGTTAGTCTCCTCCAAGTGACAATCATATTATACACAATGCTGGCAATGCTAAGAACAATTAGCATCCTCGTTTATCTTACTTACATTGAGTTGACTGTGTGGCTTAATCCACAGATGTGGTGAAGCACTGTTTCGTTATGGTTTGCTAAGGAGTAACCCATTGCTTGAAATAGTGGAGTGGAATAGTGGAGAGCTGGGATGAGAACATTGTGTCAAATCTTCGCATTGTATCGTGGAGTGATTTATTATTAGCTGTGCAAAGTCTGAGTTGAAATGTCCAGGGATATTCCAACTCATGGAACGTCTCTCGGCCAATCAGAAACAAATAAATAGTTCCATAGAACCCAATTGTTGTATAATGTGGATTAGAGAAGTGTGATGAGAAACTTTTTGATTTTGATAGAAAAGGGAACCCAAGCATGTCTCCTTCAACCAAATGGTGGTCTAGTGTAATTACATTTATTTCAACCAGTGCACATCAAACAATGCACTATAACCTAAACTTTGAAGACAATTTTATTTTGACCACTGGTAGGGGCACCTGGTCCTACTGAAAAAGCTCTGAAATAACTCTCTGACCTATCATGACAAAACCTTAACTTGGTCCATATGGACAGCACCAAGTGGAAAAAGGTTCCTCTCTGAGCTGAGGTGCATTTTTTCACGCATACAGAAAAAAACATGTGTGTGTGTGTGAGCACGATTGTGGGGTTACAGCTGATCTGTCATGTGTCAATGGCCCTGCTCTAAAGCCAGTGCACTGCTCAAGTGTGTGTGTGTGTGTGTGTGTGTGTGTGTGTGTGTGACTACTGGATAGATTTAAAGAGAGTTAGAGAAAAAATGGAGAGAAACAGACAGAACGAGAAAGGAAGGGAAGAGAGGAAAGGAAGAGAGAGAGAGAGGAGAGAGAGAAAAGAGAGAGAGAGAGAGAGCATATAGAGGAACTATGGTTTAGCCAGCCAATGCAAATGTCAGTGTAGTCCCTCCCTGATCCAGGAACTCTCCCCTCCCTGTGCTCCCTTTTTATCTCTCTCTCCTTTTGTGTGTGGATACAGCAGCTGTTTCTCTCTCTCTTTTTCTCGGCAGACATGGGCTCCACAGGTCAGTGACGGCTCTGAGCCAGAATAACAGCCTTAGCCTTAGCAATGCTACCTACAAGGGCTAGCCTGACTTTAATTTAAACTGTTTGAATGAAATGCGATGATAGCCATTTGATGTAAGCAGAGTAAAGTTTCTGGTTTTTCTTGTCCGGGTGCTTGTCAGGATGTTGTGTCCGTCATTGTTGTTGGTGTTTGCTGCACCCTTTATGATTCTGTTGTGCCATATGGTCTTCTTACCTCATTTCACATGTAGGCTACTGTACATACATTGCTCCTGATAACACAGACACACACACACACACACACACACACACACACACACACACACACACACACACACACACACACACACACATACACACACACCCGGGCTCACACACACCCACATACATATTCAAATTCTTGTGTTGTGAGGTTCTTGAGATTCTTGATTTGATTGTTGTATTGATCGATTGATTACTGTCTTGGTGGACTTGACAGCCGATACAGTGCGAAAGTATGCCGTGTACACGCATACAATGAGAGCAGCTGATATTTCTGCCTCTCAGTTTCTGAGAGTGGTCTATATTTAGTGGTGGTGAACAGGGACACACTCACAGTGGAGCACACTGCCTACACACACACGCAAGCAGCTGGAGCGTGGCGGCTTCCTGCTCAGCAGGGTTTAACTCCCAAACATGGGAAGAGAGAAGAAGGAGGTGATGCAGAAAAAAGGAGTGAAGACTTCTTTTGTAATAAGCTGCTTGGAAAATGTTGAAGTAATTAGAAATGTCGTCTCAAATTGAATTTTTTGTAATGCTGAAATCTTGCTGAAATGTCGAGAATCTAATTGCAACAGAGTTTGAGATATATGATTAATGTACAGAGGTTTGATATCATTAAAATGTAATTTGTCCTGTTGTTGCAAACTATAGTTGGGCTGCATCTCTCTCTCTCACTTTGAACTGAGAGATTTTCATCCACTAGTCAGCCCCTGATTTGCTCTGTGACATTTCCACCTTTCTGATTGCTTAGTGACGTTTCTGCTCTGTGCTCAGTTTGTGACTGATTAGAGTGCACCGTAATTCAGCGTCAGCACCAGTCAGTCAGTCTGGACAGCAAACATCATGCAACAGTTGAACTACTGTTACAGTTCTGAATGATTTGTCTGAATGATTAGTCTGACATTGGTCTGGAGTTAGTCTGAAGGATTTAGTTTTAGTTAGGCAGGACGTGCTCTTGGTATAAAACAATATTTAATAGAAATTATGTATAGTTCAAAGGGTCTAAGCCTAGTCATGGACTAAGAGAACTTCAGTGGAGATTTCCATTAAGAAAAGCTTTTAGTCTTGAACTAAGGCTACTCCATGCACGGGAAACAGGTCCATGGCATTTATAGAATCTCATATTTGTTGTCACCTGAGGTCCTATGCAGACAGAGCGTGCCCTTACCAGAGAGGTGGCAGGGGCAGGGCGCTCTGAACTCCTATCACCCGCCTCTGCTGATATAGAGAGCTATTTCTACCGTGGGTGCCAATCATTAACCAGGCTTGCCATGCGGGTAAGCTGGGAAGTGCACAAGCATGGAGCAGGTGTCACATGTGACCCCCCACATTCGCTGGCTACTTCTCCAGGAAGGTCCTTATGAAGTTCAGAGCCAATCCAGTGGAGTAACTGGAAGTACATGTATAGCCGTGAGGCTAACTTGGGATTACCGTGGTATATTTGTCCACATTGCAAGCTGTTGGAGGCCAATATAATAATAACACTTGGTACACAGTAAAGACAAGTATGTGTGAGGGATGGCATTTTATCAGTGTCCCTCTGGAATTTCAAACAGCATGTCAATATCTCTCTGTATCTTTTTCTCTTTTGCTTTCTCTCTCTCTTTTTCTCTCTCTCTCTCTCTCTCTTCAGTGATGGAGTTGCTGTATTGGAGGGACCCGCGGAAGACGGGTGTGGTGTTTGCAAGCGCCCTGCTGTTACTGGTCGCCCTGAGCCGCTTCAGCGCGCTAAGTGTGCTGGCCCACGTGGCGCTGGCCATCCTCTCGGTCACCATCAGCTTCAGGGCCTACAAGTCCCTCCTGCAAGCTGTCCAGAAGACCGACGCCGGACACCCCTTCAAGTGAGTTTGATTGAGTGTTGGTTTGTGAGACCTTTTCAGTATACCAAGATTAACTGTGTAAACTCAGTGGGCTGGTTTTCCATACATGGATTAAGCCTAGTCATAGACTTCCACTGAAGTTCTCATTTGGTCTGGGACTAGGCTTAAATAATGCACGTGAAACTAACCCAGAATGTCTTGGAGGCTGTAACATTAGTATTTCTCTTTGTGTAGCCCTTTTTCTGCTGCAACTGATGAGAGAGAGAGAGAGAGAGAGAGAGAGAGAGAGAAAGAGAGAGGGAGTAAGAGAGAGAGAGAGACCAATCCCAGCATTCCTTTATGAATGTCAGAAATGTTAGTCTTCCCTTTCCTATCATGCAATGTTTTAAAGAAACACTTGAGTTGAGAGAGAGAGTGAGAGACAGAGAGAGAGAGAGTGGAAGAGAGAGAGAGGGTAAGCGAAAACTCCATGTGATGTATGGTGATGAATTCTCTTCCCATAGGGCGTATCTGGAATTGGAGGTTGCTCTGACACCAGATCAGATGAGCTCTTATATTGAAAAGATGCAGCTCTACCTAAACAGCACTCTCGTGGAACTGCGTAGACTATTCCTGGTGCAAGACCTGCTGGACTCCATAAAGGTCAGATCTCAATGCCACTCATTCATAAGGCAAAATGCAATAAATCTTTTGGATCGTATGGATAATCTTTTGATTTAGAGAGAACAGACTTTTGAGTACAGACATCCTTGAGGAGTAGTATGAGGCTATAATGACGGTAGCTTCACTAATTACTATGACACCAATTTTCTCTGTCCCATTTTTGATATGCACCCAATACCCAGACCATATTAGGATTTCCATCAAGGAGTTGTTCAGTTATAAATTAGAATATGTGTGTGTGTGTGTGTGTCTCTCTCTCTCTGTGTGTGTATGTGTGTGTCTCTCTCTCTCTGTGTCTGTGTGTGTGTGAGTATGTATCTGTGTGTCTGTGTGTGTGTGTAGTTTGCAGTGCTGATGTGGTTGCTGACACACCTTGGGGCTGTGTTTAATGGTCTGACTCTCCTGATTCTTGGTAAGTTTTCCCTGGAGGTCAGGTTATAAATGGCACACGTTATTATAGTGATAAAGTCTATCATTAGTCTGTTCAAGTGTTTGGTGCTGTCTTAATCTACTGTCACAAACCATCCTCTTTATGTATACAGATCATTTGTAGGATCATCTATACACACACACACACACACACACACACACACACAAACACACACACACACACACACACACACACACACACAAACACAAACACATCAAAATTAGAGTACCACGAGAGAAGTATGAACTATGTCATGATGTCATGAACTAAAACCTTCTTTCTCACCTAGCTGTGGTGGCCATGTTTACCCTGCCCATCGTTTATGAGAAAAACCAGGTGAGTCTATCTCAGTGGGTCTGTCAGTATGTGTAGTATACCTGTAGTATGCAAAGCAGACAGAAAATGTTTATCTTTGTATTTGAATACTAACGTATAGGAAGTATTCAACTGAACTCAACTGAATTCAGTATTGGGGTCTAAGAAAGAGTCTGGTATGTTGTGTTGGGATATGTTGAGAGAGAGTATGTTTGACCTTTTTCCTCCATCCCTTCTTCCAGACTCAGATTGACCATTTCTTGGGAGTGGTGAAGAATAATGTACAACACATCTTGGCATTGTAAGTCCTATATCACCTGTGTCTGACTGTCTAACCCAGACACAACATGAGGGAGAAAGTAAAGGGTGGTTACACACAGTACATGATAGTAAATGACGTAAACCTGCTGAAATCTTGTCATCATAATAAGAAAACGTTCTGTACCCATAACAATACTGGAAATAAATCAGAGGTAATGTTTAATATAGAAAAGTGCGTCGGCAGAAAGGAGGGGTTGGGATTTTCAAAGCTTTACAAACTTAAAATTACAAACACCTTAATTAGGCCATTTGGGATTTTCACAGGTATCCAAAGTTATTTTGGGGCTTGTCTTTTTTATTTTCTGGCATCCAACTTCATGAACGCTTGCAGTGAGAGTGTCATTCAGACTTGTGACCAGCAGTTAGTGATTTTCCCAGTCAGTCAGAGCTGTTAATGACATGTTAGGGCTCCTCCTGCTGGTTGGATGGATGACTGATGGTTGCATCTGATTTACTGTACAGGATCAAATCGAAAGTTCCTGGAGCCAAGACGAAGAACCAGTGATGCTGCCTCAAGGAGTGAACAGCCCAATCCCAGCATTCCTTTATGAATGTCAGTCTTCCCTTTCCTGTCAGACATGTCATTTTTTAAAGAAACTTGAACAAAAGTGAAAACACTGTCGACTGCATGCACCTGAATAAATGATGTGGTATGCTTTGAACAATTTGGTATTTGGCATTTAACTTGTGAATTATGTGTAAATTTGAAACAATTAAATAGATTTTTTCAGACCTCATCAACTATGAATTATTAAATGATGACCAAGCGTATTTACAAATCCATTCTTTGGTCATAGAAATCCCAAGATTTTCATTTAAAGGAGAAACTGTAAGTTTATGGTATACATTGAATCCCTTGAAAACACATCAGTTGTTCTGCTACAAAGATGAAGAAGGATAAATCTGACTGCAGTGTGTACCTTTATGTGTCTACCTCCTTTAACATTACACTAACGTCTATAGTTTTGACCCTGGGCAATGTTGTATTAGGGTAACAAAAGTTAAGTTTAGAAGTTTAGAAATTTCAGTTTAGAAATGTACAAACAAATTTAAGTCATAACACTTCTGTTGTTGTTAGGTAAATACATCTGTTTCAATGAGGAATAAAAGATGGACCATAAAAAGTCCAAAAAGAATAAAGAAGAATGAAGGAAACAGTGCTGTGTGTCAGATGAAGACATGGTACAAAGTGGGTGGTGGTGAAATCAATCCAGTGACAGTAAAAAGAGAGGATGTAGAAAGCCGAGATCTGTGTAGAGCCCTTGTCTTGCTCTCTTTGGCTCACACCATGGTGTGAAACGCTTAGTCAAGGTCTCAGCCATTTCAAATTCCGGGCTATTAATAAACCGGAGATCATTAAGTCACCATAAATAAACCTCAATTTAGTCTGCTTCACTATGTCATGCATTTCTGATGTATACCTGAGACGATAGAGCAAAGCTCAAGCAAGGTCAAGGTCAGAGGCTCCTTTCCAGTGGGGCACATAGGCCTACGACAGAAATACCTACTTGTACTGTGAAGATTGTGTACATTTTGTCTCATTCTGCCAACCGCAGATACTGTTAACAGTATAGGTATGAGATTTGCCATCACAGAAGGGTAACAAGCTAGGATTTAGGTTTGGCAAGGGTTAAAGAGCAAAGTTTGGCAGAGCTTAAGGCAGGGATCTGAGGTGGGGCTAAGTGTGGGTCGGGGATTTCCCTTCACTCTCTGAGCCAGTTGCCAAGAACAACCAGGGTCCAACGTAATCTTTATTAAGGTCACAAGTAGGTAGCATAAGCAAATGTGTTTTCTTTGTAATGTATTATAATCAGGAGACTCTTTATTTGGTCTGCTATCGTGCCTGCACCTTGAAGTTGCCATAAATGAAAGAGTCGACAAAGTGAGTATGTTTTCAGCAGTTTAACCACCAGCAACTAGACAATAACCCTTCACTTCATGTTGTATTGCAACTGCTAGCACATCTGTATGGTCAATTGAGCAGAATTAACAAAACAAATATAAAGAAAAGACCATACAAAATGTCTACCAATCTCGTCTTTAATTCACTTTGATAATTCATACAAAAATTCTCAGAGAAAAGTGATTTATTTTTTCATACAATAACTTTACATTCATTAGTTCTACTTCCAGTTAATTGGCATGTATCTACATCACGTTTTTTAAACGAGGGTGTGGTTAGATATGCTTGCTGGCATTTGGAAGAAGACCTAAAACAAACAGTTTAAGAAATCAACGCAGGTAGTCATGGAGGTTTGCATCATGTGAAAATCATGGTGGATGCTAGAAAATTCAAGAAGTGAAACTGTAACACATTGTATTGAAGACTTGATTCAACTGTGATGTCTGTAGCGAGTTAAATTAGTGTGTTAAACGACGTGTTGCTTGAGTGGTCACACAGTGACCAAAATGGCTCACAAGACTGGACATTAACAACAGGTGGTGTGTAAATGTAGTCTCACCTTACAAAGGCTAGCAGCAACCATCAACTTTTACAACTACTCCAGAGGAGCTCTATAATTGTTGCTGGGTGTCTGCTCTGTAGATCAAACCCTGATCAAATCTGGAGTGAAACTTCAAAAAAGGAATTCGGAGTAGCCTTCTCTCTTCTGGACTCTGAACCCCAAAGAGAGCTGAAGAGTTGAGGGTCAACTCCCTCTACGCACACCAGAGGGAGCTCCTAACCCCACTCCTGAAAGAGTCCAGGCTTCATCATCATTGTGCTCTCTGTTGATAGTGCAGTATGGCCAGTGCGCCTACGCTTATCTTGTCATGTACATCTGTGGGCTCTCTCAGGTAGCCATGGTCACCATCCTATTCATTACATTTCAAACAGGAAGAACTGTAGTGTGCCAGAGCAAAATTAAGGAGCACACCCCTTTCTGCAGTGGAAATGTCTACTGAACATGTTTACCACGCAGGTCATTTTGTAAATACACATTATTACGAGCTAAGAGGAACATAAAAGAAAGTAATATACTGTGGAACTCCTCGAGTTCGGCTGTTTCCAGTGTATCCATTCATTTTTGCAGAGATAATACAATAATACTTTCCCATAAATGAGTGAAAGTCCCTTGTCTCTTGTCTGTATATGCATATATGCAATGCCAGTTATAGTTAAGTGTCACTACTGCCACACACTCTCGCTCATAGACACACACATCAACCCGCACTCGCAAGCACACTTCTAAAAATAGTGAGATTTTTTACACTCAAGTCCTAAAAGTCCATTATAATTAATTTAATTTTTCTCTCTCAAATAACAGAAGGGGAACTATAAACAAAACACTGACAAAAAAGAAAATCACAAGTTTAAATGCACGATTCTAACATGTAGTGAAAATAACATTAAAAAGACAAACATAGAAATTGGAACTCTATCAGCATGAAACTCATTAAATTACAAAAACCACACAAACTCCAAAAGAGAATAGTGTCAATTAAAGGAAATGTACATACACGCCATAATATATACTTTTTCGTATTGCTGTAAAATACTGATGGTTACACATATATGAAAGAGGCATTTGTTTAAAAAAATGAAAGAGAAAGCACTTTTCCCTGAAGTCTTGCTGGCATGAGCTCCGGCTATGACCCTGGCTGAAGAACTGGTTGGCGTTACTAAGGCCAGGTGGACAAAACGCGACGCAGAACCAACACAAGAGGACCAGAAAGACACAAACCGTCAGCTCTTGTTCTGCAGAATCATGGAAGAGAATGGATGTGACGTGACAGGACAGGACAGGGCAGGGCAGCCGACTCTCCTCGTGTCCACCTGGGTCTGCAGAGATGCGATAATCAAAGACTTCCCGTCTCGCTCACTCCACTGTTAAGGTAATAGCCAAGCCAATCAGCTGTCTTTCCACTGGCGACTTCATGCTCCTTCAACAGTTCGGTTGGCTGACGGGGACATAGTGTTCAGTGAAACGCTTCACCTCTCTCCACAGAGCAGGGTGAACACACCAGCCTTGCTGGTAAAAATCATGATTTCACATAAAGAATGAGGAAAAGAACAAAGATGCGAGAAAAACAAAGAAAACAAATTGTGAAGAAAAGACATCTTCCCTCCGACTGTAGTGATGCCAACAGCTAATATTTCTGTCTTCAGAAAGAAGAGTCTTCAGAAACCATTCAGTTAGCAGATATATGTCCACCATTATCTACAGTCACAGCGGTTCGGTGCGTTAATTATTGGGAGTAAACACACATAAACTTATGCAACACACGCAACACAAACACACACACACACACACTCACTTCGAATCAGGCCACAGTAAGTGGAGCTGTGCAACTACTCCTTGAACATGTAGTAGAACAACCTTCATCCTTATATAAAAAAACCTTCCAAAAACGTTATATATAAATAACTCTCAAAGTCCATTCTACTGCTGCTAACAAGTGCTGGTACAGATATACTTCTTACATCATTTCTGGAATGTGGAGTTAATTTAAAGAGAGACGTCAAGATCAGATATAAAATCATGCTGTCGGGGAGGAGTCTACGGAGGTGCAGGTAGCCACACAGGCCACACGGAGCGAGCCAGGTGAGTGAGCTGTGCTTATTCTATGGCTGCTAAACCACAGACATCTCAAAGCTAGTCAAGCTCACTCTCCCTTTCTCCCTCTCTCCATCTGTCCATCTCCTCACCATGACAACAGCATAGGAACAGTGGTCTTGAATCACAGCTTGTGTTTGCATGGGTGCGTGCGTGCATGCCAGGATGTGTCAATAAGTATGCTTCAAAGTAAGAGAGAGTGTGTGCGTGTGTGTGTGTGTGTGTGTGTGTGTGTGTGTGTGTGCCACGGTGCAGGAGGCCTCAGCGCAGCCAGGACGAAGGCACCCACTGCGGCTCTGTGTCCAGCTTGTTGATGAAGCGCAGCAGTTCCTGGTAGGCCTTGTCATGGTCCGTGTTGACGATGGCAGCGTCAAACAGGTGCCCGTAGTTCTGCTCCATCTCACGGGCCTTCTCGATGATGTCCCGCAGCTCCTCGGGCTACCGGAAAGAGATGGAGGTGTTTACTCATTTAGTAGTGTTAGTAGTGCAGATTTAGTCATTGTGGATCTGAATCCTTTAACCAGTGGAGTCAAATTGAGATTTAAATCTCTTTTCCAAGGGCGCTCTGGAAAAACTAGTATCTGATGTAGAAAATGGCATCAATGTTGGAATTATCTCTATAACAGGAACAGGTTAATGAACAGGTTAATGTTGACATACTGTAGTGTGACATACTGTGTATAGTGTACTCATAGGATGTTGTTCTGAATGTGTAGAAACAAAAAATGGGAGAGGATTAATTACTGAAAACATGTAAATCTGATGCAGATGTTAAAGAAAGTACCTTAGGGTTCCTGTTGTCTTTTGTCAGGAGAGCACGCAATCGCTCTTGGGAGGGTGGTGCGATGAATATGATGTACGGCTTCAGGTCTGAGCTTCGTAACACCTTCAGTGACTAAGAGAAAGATGAGACCATCAACATCATTGATGAGACCATCACAATCACCAGCACCAGCACCACCACCACTCTTCTTGTGGGTGTGGTGAAAGGATACATGACACTGAAGACGTTCTGAGAAACTGCTCACCCTCACCTTACTTGGCTAATGCAAACCTGTTAACTATCAACCAAACACTGCAGTGACTGTCATTTATAGCTTGTCACACCAGACAAAGACACCAGTCAAAGAAAAATGGCTCCTTCGCCTGTGTCTGTGTGTCTTTCCTCACCTGGGTGTGCAGGCAGAGGATGCAGATCTTCCCTGTGTTGATGATCTGCCGGACTGAGTCAGTGCTGGTGCCATAGAGGTTCTTCTCAAACTCGCCGGACTCGATGAACTTCCCTGCGGCGGCGTCCATCTCGAAGGCCTGCCGCGAGACGAAGTGGTAGTCACGTGCGTTCATCTCCATGTCCCGCCGGTTACGTGTGGTGTCTGTCAGGTAAGGGATCACAGCACCATGTCTGGTAAGACTGTCTTTATGTCGTTAACACAGCCATCTGAATTTAAGCAACGTTAATCAATTATTTTAATTTTGTCGCACAACATTCTGCATCGCCAGAGGTTATTTCACCTGTAATCAATGAACTACATTTACAGTACATGGTCTCTTGTTGCTAGTAACCCTATATGTGAATGGGGCTTAAGGTTACATTGCTCATACAAGCATTAAATGCATGAATGTAGAAGAAAGCTAATTAGCTTACAAAGATAGATAGATACTTTATTGATCCCGAGGGGAAATTCAAGACCAACACATGCTACCTCCATCCCACACAAACTTACGTGGGACTGCTCCTCCAAATCTGTCTGGCTCACTGGTCAACAGTCTCTGCCTCAGTTCATTCTGACCGCAGTTGGGAGGGCCAATCAGAGCGATCGGTCGCTTCCTATTGGCTGGCTGGTGGTAGAGCGCCATCTCCTCATAGGTCAGAATTTCCTCATTGTCGTAATCTGCATATAAAAAAAGGAACACGCTCTCCTAAATTATTTACTTCTGAACAGTATTTGTATTAAGTACTGTATTTAAACACCTCAAATTGCACTTTTTACCCTTTTATCTCTCCATCTATTTATTAAATTATTTCTAAATCCTTCTTTATCCTTTATCCTATATGAATAGTTTCTGCACAGAAAAGTTGAGCAGCTAAATGCCATTTCATTATATGTTTTAAAACCTCTAAAACCTTTTAAAAATCTCTATGTATGTGAGAAACAAAAATCCTTAAATCCTTGAATGCACAGACATACAGTACAGTAGTAAATAATGTTTAAAATTTCATTGGCTGGGTATTTACTGTAAAGTTTACAGCTACTCACCATCATTTCTGTTGGCATTGTAGAGGAGCTTCTTCCTCTTTTTCTTGTTTTTCTTTGCACACCACAGCTTTCCTGAGAGGGGAAGAACAAGAACAAGTCTACCGAAACTGCATAGCATGGTATGCAAAGAGAGAGGGTGAGAGTAGAGAGAGAGAGAGAGAGAGAGAGAGAGTAGAGAGAGAGTGTGTGTGTGTGTGTGTGTGTGTGTGTGTGTGTGAGTGAGTGAGTGGGACTCACCTGACTTCTCAGGTTCTTTATCCTCTTCTATGGTCTGTTTCATGGCTTCTCTTTGCTGCTGGAAGCTCTTCCCTATCAGATAAGGAGGGACAGTGTAGAATAAACAATAGAGCAGACACCGACTCACATATACTGAGAGTGGATTAATGACAGCTGCAGAGCTTCCAGGTAGCTTATGGGCTCATTCTTTGCCTACACAAGAAGCATGTGAGTGTGTGTGTGTGTGTGTGTGTGTGTCCGTGTTCCACTCTGTAGTACCTGGCACCAGGCCCGCTAGCGGCTGGTTGTCCTCGTCGCCATCCCTGTAGGCCTGCCACCAGTTGGGGTCGTCCTGGCTGATGATGTGCAGGATGTCCCCCTTCTGGAAGCATAAGCCCAGCTCGCGGCACGGCACGTACGGGTCGTCAGACGGGTCGTAGTCAAAGTGGGCCTTCACGTGCACCTGCAGCACCACGCACACATTACTGAACACGCTGGACATCACAATGCAAATGCTTGATGATAGTGATACTATTGGGAATGTGAAGGATTAGATATGCAAATGATGGTGGCATGTCTCAGTAGGTCAACAGTTTTGTTTCCATCGAGCGTATTTCCTGAGAAACTGATAAAAAACACGCAAAGAAATACAAAAGTGACGGGGAAAAAATGTCATGTACAAGGGAGCCTGTGCACTTACCACAGTCTCTTTGACAGGAGGAGGAGGTTTGGTGTGAGGACTGGGGATCAGCACAAAGGTCAGAGTGCCATGCATCTCCGCCTGTACAGAACACACACACACACACACACCACAGATAAGATGTTCACTCAGGACAACGCATTCACATACATTCAGTACACGGACATGCTGACTGCACTCAAAACAACACATTCACTCAGACCAGCTTTTTACAGTTTCTATACTTGCCTTGCAGTGGTCACCATACACTAGGTTACACCAACACAGTGCTTACGTAGCTCAATGAACAGACTCATGTTCCATTAACAACATAGTGCAAACAGATGTATAGTGTATATAATCTTTTTTTGTAAAGCAAAGTTTTTCCGGATGCATGTGTTTACTACACAATCTGACGGGCTTCGATCGGCCTGTGAGGCTGGCGGATGTGCTCACCAGGATGTCGAAGACCTCGTTGACGTCTTTGCCGCGGATCTCGACTCCGTTGATCTCTAGGACCTCGTCTCCCTCCTGCAGCAGGCCGCTCCGCTCGGCCGCACCGCCCTTCACGATGCGGCTGATGATTACGCTGTCCATATCGTTACGAACCGTCGCGCCCTGATCATATCAGCACAAATATGGGCAAAAAAGATAGACTGAATGGTAACAGATCATGACACAGCAGAACTTATCAAAACCTGTCCTCTGAAGAGTACGGACTACACACAGTCAGATGTTTGCATGCCGTGTGAGTAACATATCAAAGAATGTCAAATATTCTTCCCTCCATGTGCTCTTATCTCCAAACGCTTGTGATCTGATTAGGCTCAACTAGCCAGAGTAGCTGAGGTATGTGATTTGACTGTGGGAAGTGAAACCCACCAGAGGAATGTCTCTGGCCTTTTCTATGCGGACGATCTTGACCGTCTCTCCGCCCCACTGCGTGAGGTTCTCACACTGCCGGTCCTGATAGCTCGCTGGCTCCAACTGCATCTCCTGCTCAGCTATGCCGTCATGGGCCAGCATCAGAGCCTAACACACAGGGGAAGGATGCAGAGATAGATACAGTTAGCAACGAGTTATCACAACAAGGCAGCATCATTGATATTGTAACATGACTGAAACCGGGATATAATCTCTACAGTTATACCAGCTTATTTTTTTTATGAGTTACTATTTTTATATGTGTTACTATTTAATTATTATTTATTTAAGTAGAAATAGCTAACTGCTACAATATGCAAAACAAATGTTATGCTGTGAAAAGAGGCACACTAGCCAAGGGTCGGAGTGCAAACTACAGGATTTAAACACAGCTTTTCTGACTAATGGACCCCTCTATGGTAGGAGTTAAATGGCCTCTGCATAAAAGCTTTATAAACAACTGCTTTTTGTATTTGAAAACATGGATAGAGTGCAATTTTGCAATTACAGGAGATATAAAATATCCAATAAAACACAATTATCAGAACACAAAACAAGGTAACCACAGGGAGGCCAGTGAGACCAAAAACAGCACGGGCCAGTCGGGCACAACAAACATGCATGGAATCACTGCCAATGGACACGACCTGGAAACTGACCTGGAAATTAGGGGAGGAGAGCAGGGCATTGAGTTCCAGGCCCTCTTTATGTTGGGTGGACAGCAGCATGGACTGGACCTGAGAACAAAAAGGATGGCAGGACTTAGGACTGTGCAAGGGTTTCATAAGGACTAGTGACTGGTGACCAGTCACTGTGGTTCTCTATTGGCAATATTGTACTTGCTACTTGCTACATAAAGCAAAAGGCTGCCATACCACTGTAGTACTAGTGGTAATATCCAAATATGATGGAGTCCATGTTGGAAAATATGTATGTTCATTCATGATAAGAAGTCAAATTTGACATCCCACATTCAAAACAGACTGATAACCATGATGAGATTATTAAAGTTTTGAATCAACACTTTCGCACTGTGGACATTTATTATTAAGCCATTCTATGTGGCCAATTTCAGCAGCCTTTGGACCAGAGAAATTCTGGATTATAAACTATGCTTAATGCCTCTCAGTAAATTGTTGAAATGCTTCAGTAACTCTCTGCCTAAGTATCCATCTCCATAAAAGCATTTCCATTCATTCTTTTTTGTATTCCCAGAAAGAAGAAGGCCTGCAGATGGAGCAGCAGTGTCATGATCCTGACACAATATGAGGCAGATAAGGGGAACCCACAGTGCTCCAGGAGAGGTTGTGTCCTCAGCATGGGTGACAGCGGTCAAGGGAAGGGGGCAGGGGGAGGGGTGGTGTGTTTGGGGTGGCCTGACCAGTGGAGGGGAGCCACTGGCCGTCATCTGCTGGGGCTAATCCACCCGCCTCCCGCATATTACATATGAATGGTAATCCAAGTACATGTTGTAATCCAATACCATTCGCTCCAATAAGCAGAAGGAAAACACGGGGGCTCTGCACACACATGAACATATTTCAGCTTGAGCACTTTGTCCAGTCTCAAGGAGAAGTGCTAAACACACACACACACACTCCAATACCTGTATGTACAGAGAAGAGATCTCGCCATTGTGTTTGGAGAGAGGCATTCCGGTCAGTGAGTTTTCGGCACTAATGAAGTTTTGTAGCACAGTGAACGTTTGTGTGGCCCCATTATCCCGCACAGAAACGTGGAGGGACGAGCACAACAAGGACAAGTCTATCTGGCTCTCATTAGCAGACCGTTCCTCCAGCAAAGAGCCCTGTTCTCTTAGGGAGCCGCTCATTAGCGGAGCACACAGTCAGGATTCATTAGCACTAGCGGTGGATGAACGTCCACTGATGTATATTTAGAATGGAGCCGCTCAGAACAGTGCGCTGGACCGGGATGGAGACTCATGCATCATGGGACCCTGAGCCGCAACATATCACATGAGATCACTGAGTGCAGAAAAGGGCTGATGTCATAGGAATAACTCACTCGGAAACTTTAGGCATTTGGCAAAAGGCCAGTGGTATGAAGTGATGCACTGGGCATGGGCACCATGAGTGAAAATGGTTTTACTGATTCATTGCTTCCCAGGGTTGTAGATAGCTGTGCATCTAGGCGTTCACTGAAGAAGAGGCAGTTCCAGAGGTCAGTTTGGTTTGCCTCCAGGCAGTTTCAGCTTGTATGTGCTCAGGTGGAGCACTTATCAAAATACAAAATCCCAAGCAGCAAGAGTGGTTGAATTTGCATAACCACTAATGACAATTAAAACTAGGTGCTGGCAGGTGCGGAAGCTTCATCAGATATGTCAACAAGGTGTGTTTCCTGGGCATAACACTGAAGAGCTTCTTACTGACTCAAGACAAAAGAACAAGCAAAAAGGATGAATTTTTCACGAGGGGATGAGTCAGCTCAATCAATGAGTTGACATTGCAGTCAGGTCTCTGGGAATCTGACCCGCCGCTCTGGAAAGGGTCATGATGATACACAGCAACAGAGCAGCATAATATGACAAGAACCTGGAAAGTCAATCAATTACAACCCAAAACCCCTTTACAGTGTATTTGTTTGTTTGTTTAATTTAAAGCCAATTCCGTAACTAAGGCTATTTAATGGCCAGAGCACTGTGTGTTACAGAAACTTAAATATGTTTTTTAAAATCTATGCTAATAAGATATTCTAAAACCTTCAAAGGTGGGACCTTACTAAAAACATCAGCTATAGAATTTTGATGATAAAATTGTTGTCTTTTGGTTTTCTTTACAGTGTATATAAATAAATCACTGCCTCCGTGCCGCTGGTGGAGTGGCTACCTCGTGCGTGAGCCCCTGGGCGCGCTCGGTGAGGGGGAAGGGCGGGCTGGCGCGGTGCATGTGCTGGGCCACGGCGTTGTGGATGTTGAAGGCCTTCTGGAAGTCATTCTTCTGCACGAGCTGCAGGACTAGCTCCACGTCCTCGCGGCTCTGCTCGTCGCCCAGGCAGTGCTGCACCTGCTTCAGGGAAAGCAGCAGCTCCTCCAACTCTGCAGGGGGCGACACAAGCACGCAGGCATGAACATCTGAACATCTTACTCTACTGGCATAATTGTCTCTTTAGGCATAGATATTAGAAAGCTAGATACCGCATTGTCCGTCAAGTTCTATTTGGCATACGCAAACGCGGCCGCCATGTTGCTGAGGGCAACACCTTTACTGTCTACACCTGTCTGATTTCCAGTCAGAGACACATGTTTCTCCATTGGCCTCCAGTGATTGTTGCCCCCACCAAGATGGCGGCGCTATTTATGTACGTTCTGGAGCCCAATGCAGTGTCTAGCTTTCTAATATCTATGTCTTTTTGGGGAAATTTCTTTCTGCGTTGACATAAGGCATTGCATGGCACAAGTAAGACACATAACAGGCAAACCAGCTCCTGGGTTTGCACCTGACTCTGAATTTCTTAAAATCTGAATAGCATTAGATCTACATCTGAACAGAAACTATAACTCAACAGTATCTTCAAAACCCACTGCACAATGCAAAAGCATAATTACAGAAACATAATGGTTTTGTTTGGGTGATGCAGCCTCTTCTCCCCCCAATGAAAGGCAGTCACCTGCATTATCTTAGTGCATCATTTCTCCGCACTTCTTCAGAGCAACCTCTAGACTAAGCCAGGCAATTAAAAACCAACACAGAATCAAACCCTCCCTTTTCATTTAAACAACATGCAGGGGGGCTGTATTTTAAGCAAACGTTAAGTTGCGTGCAATATACATAATTACACATGGCTTGTAGTACTAATATACAATCAGAAAGTCTTACCTGAAAAACATCACAGAGCCTATTTGTTCTCATTCTCATCTGTTGACCCTCATGCAGAAGATAATGGGAGGTGATTGTGCATCTAAGAATCTTATTACAGCTGCTGAGTGGGAGCTACGCATAAGCTAAAGCAAGGTGTTTGTCTACCGGACATCAACTAACTGTCTCCACACTGCCTGACTTTAAACAGTGAAAACACACTTGTAAGTTTGTAAGGTTCCTGAATGTGTTCACATTTTACTTCTTGTTCACCATTCCACCATGTTTTAGGGTTTTTAGCATGCTAACATGATTTTTCCACAATGGTGTTAAAAAGTGCGAAACATGGCAAGAACAGGGTGAGAAGAACAAGGGGAGGAGCAGTGTGTCCAGCCAGGACTGGAAGATTTTATTAGTGTTCCTTAATTAACTGCCTCCCATTCATGCCCCCCCCCCCTCTTCATCCAACACCCTCCCCCCTTCAAATTCCAAAAGCGTTTCATCACTCTTTCATTAAAAGCATCTCTCTCTCTCTCTGTGAGCCATTACTTCTGTTTAGTTGAACAGGAGGGAAGTGTGTGGTCACTACTGTAGGAGTTCAAGAACTGAATGAACAGAATGAAGCACAGAAAAGGAAGACACAGAGGTAGAGAGAAGGAAGACACAGAAGTAGAGAGAAAGAGAGCACCTGCTAGGGCCCACCTCCCTCCGTTTAATTACCGGTTTCACAATGCATTCCTCAATACCTGATGAGTGAGCCCTCGCTCACAAACACTTCACTCCTGTGGCACAGCCCGGGCGAAGGAGGGTGGCCACTTTAGAAAGCTGTGTCGTGAAAGTGACTGACTGAGAGCATGGCTAGACAAGCAGTGCACATGTTGGCTCTTTCAGAGCAGCGCTGTTCCAAAATGTTGTCAAGAATTTGTTTAGCCCGCATTCAAACGGGCACAGTAGGTTTCTCAAGTGTCAACTGAATAAATATTGACAACCACTGGACTGCCAAAGAGGACTTTTTTTCTCATCTTTGACAGCCATGTTTTGTGTAGGTGCCACCACAATGAACTACTGGCAGTGCCATTTTAAATGTAGAGAAAGAAGTAGCACTCATGGTATTTAGTGTGGGCCTATGATATTCAGTGTTGGCCAGAATAAAGTTACTACTCTGATACAAGAAGAGAAACGCAGTGATGAAAAGCCTGCCATGTACCCAACCCCTACAGAGAGGTTAACCAACCATCTCATCCCACTCTAAGCACCTAGCCAATCACATGCTCTCCTCTCGGGCAGCAGGCCAGGGTAAGTCCCGCAAACATTCATTAATTCAATTTTACTTGTGCCTTTCCTTTGCATAGCAACGTACCATGGAAACAGGACAATGATCAGTGAGGGAAACATTTCCCTAAGTCTCTGTGCTATATCCAAACAGCCTGCAGATGCTTTAACAAGAAACCGATACCAGTGATAATATGCAGACAGGCAAAGTCTTGACAGATGTGCTTCTGAGACTCACCTAGTAGTGTAGGGGGTCCTCCCAGTCCCTGCAGGGCTGCCAGCGGCCCTCCAGGACCCTCGATAGGGTCAAACGTGGGGTTGTCGATGCCCACCTTGGGGTTCTGCGCCAGCTTCTTGAGGCGCATGGAGGCGTTGAGGTCGAGCTCCTGGCGGGTGCGTCCCTCCTCCTCGCGCCGCCGCCGGTCCTCCTGGTGCTGCCGGATGCGCTCCAGCTGGGCACTGCGGCGGATGGGCAGCGTGCGCGCGCCCAAGTCGCCCGGGCAGTCCACGGCCATCTCGCGGTGCCACTGCTGGGGCTCCTCGGGGCCCTCGTGATGGCGCCCACCGCCGCCAGTCTGACCGTCACCGCTGCCCCCTCCGCCCGAGTCGGTCACGTGACCGTTCATGTGGGAGGTAGTCATCATCCCCCCAACCCCCCCCCCTCGCGGCTGTTGCGATTGCGGCTGCTGCTGGTGTGCTCTTGCGTTAGGAGGAGGATGTGGCAGTCATGATGGGGACAAGCGAGGGGCAACACACACGCTGGCTGTCCGTCACAGTCTGTGGGACCAGCCTTAGGATGTGCTCTTGCAAAAACACACTCACAGATCACACCGGCACCTAAACAAAATGATCAGAGGAAAGCATTAGAACAAAAAAAGTTTCCTTCATTAATTAATGTATTTATTATTATTATTATTTATTTAATCTATTTTAAACCAAAGTGCCTTTGCTTTTCTTGCATTTATATAGCTTGATCATAAGGTTGACATTTCCTTGACAATACCCATATTGAGGTTCTGGAAGAGTTAATCTAGCCCCAAACTCCATCTAAGCCATATAACAGCTATGCACTCACTGTCATGTCCTAGTTTTGGAATTTTCACTGTTTAAAGGTGAGAGCAAGTCCAGACCTCCATTTTATCACTTTGAGTCACTGATACTGACACAGAGTCTGTCTCAGTGGTGCTGGGTATTAATGTCCACTGCATCAATGCATCGCAGCCTGAACTGACACCTTTGCCTTTTGACCCCTGACCCCCATAGTCCTGCATCCTCCACATGGCCTGATATTGTTACCAATCCAAATTTTATGGAGCTCACTGACCACCCACCTTGTGTCACACTGATATATGCAGCAATGAACCCACCCACCTCTGCAATCATCTCACAACTGACCACACTGTTTGTCTGTCATTGTAAATTCATTTTCTGTGGCTCTTCAAATCTGTACTACAAACAACATCACTTAAGACTTTTATTTAATATCCACAACAAGATTGACTATACATGCCTTTTTTTTAAGTATATTTTTTGGGGCTTTTTATGCCTTTAATGACAGGACAGTGGAGAATGACAGGAAGTGAGTGGGAGAGAGAGTCGGGGTGGGATCCGGAAAGGACCACGGGGCGGGAATCGAACCCGGGTCGCCGGCGTACGGTGCAGGTGCCCCAGCCAGTTGCGCCACAGCTGGGGCCTATACATGCCTTTTTATGGAAGGAGGACAGTTGAGTGTCATTTAACTCATGCCATGATACCTCATTCTATACTGGAAAAAAGAACCATAGAATCCTTACGGCTGTTCCCAATAGTTGTTTATGTCTCCCACATCCTCCCTCAGTGCCCAAGAGGCTCTGCCCCAGCCATGACTCACAGCTCCCCCACAATAGATAACCTCTGACCAAGTCGCATTCCTCAACCCCCCCCAAACACACTCACACACACACAATTCTTTTCAACTGCCTAAATATAGCCAATATACAGTCCTAATCTCACTAGAACAGTGGCCTAGAAACACACACAAAGTCAGACAGCAGCATACACGTTGGCCTCATGGTTGTCTTATCACTGATCCAATCCTTTCCTCCCTCAGGACTGCTACTCTCCCCTCTCTCGCTCTATCCCTCACAGTCATAGTGCTGCGCTCCATTGTATTGCGGCTCCACTCCTCTCCTATGCGCCACTCTCACGGCTGCACTTGGGAGATTACTGGGCTGTGACTGCCCTGCCTGGCCGTTGCCATGACAACTGCTCAAAGGGCAGGGCATCCCAGGCCCTGAGAAAATAAAGGGGAGAGAGAGAGAGAGAGAGAAACACACACACAAACACACAGAGAGATCAGGGCAAGAACTTACCCGAGTCTCACCCTGCTGCACCTTGGATCCAAAGATGTGCGGTGTGTGACCAAGCCCTGCTGGTCTGGTTTTGGGAAAGGGAGTCTCCAGCTGAATGAACCTCCTGCAGGGAGAGAAAGAGAGAAAAGGAGAGAGAGAGAGGGAGGGAGGGAGAGAGAGAGCGAGAGAGAGAAACAGAGCTAGGGTCAGACACACAGCTGGGGCTGGCAATAGCATGTACAACGCTGGCTGGAATACAGTGGACATTGACCTGAAAATTGAGAAAATGATATGGTGCACATTCACTGCAGAAATTCCAAATAATCAAGGAAGCAACCTTTTGTGTAATGACACAACCAAAATGTGTTTGGAATATGCCTTGTGTGTAGGGCTGTCACTTTTGTGAAAAAATCCTGTTCGATTTTTGAGACATAAGTGTTCATTGAATCGATTGTAAAATCGATTTTTTATGTACGTTTCCATTTTCAATGCCAAATATAGGCCAATCCACAAACAACTGCATTAGGACGAACGTAAAGAGGGCGCTTGTAGACGCAAGCCAGCAATATTTCTGATGATTTATTGGCGTGAAGTTTCGTGCACAATGACAAACGGAAGTGCAACATTCTCGAAAACCAGTAAGCCGAGTGGACTGCCATTACATCTGACTGCAGGCTTCAACGTAGCTGTGTCGGTGTTTACGATTAGAAATGTCAAACAAATTTCGCCTACGTAGAACTCGATTGCACAGTTTGCGTAGCCTACCGCTTTGTTCTTCTCCATAGTTTGATATACCAAAAATCTGAAGTACTTCCACATCGAACTTCTCAAGTTATTAGGGTCTATCACTCGTCTCTCTACATGTCGCACAGGTTGATCGCGTTGTCCTCCATTTTTTGGCAAAACACGAGCAGCACAGCAGCTGATTGAAACAGCTGTTCCCGGTGCGTAAAATTGGTGGGAATTTTCTTATTAGCTTTCGCAATGCTTACTGCACTTCGGAATTCTTTTATATTCTTATATTCTTGTTTGTGAATTTTGTTACATCTATCTTTTTTATTTGTTTATTTCGTTTAAAATTAATAGTGTAAATATTTGGTTAAAATCGATTCCCTACTTGTGTGTTTCTCCATCTACATACACCAACAACATTTATGTCCCATAGGTTCGGCTTCAAGATATTTTGTGAAAATCTTTGCAGATCAACAACCATTACCAACTGAGTAAGCTAAACACCAGCATCAACAAAATCCCATCAACCAGAGAAGCAAACCGGTCAATCCACATGACCCCTATGCAGAGGAAGAGCAGATGATGGACAAGTAGACAGTGTACAGGACTTCACTTTCATAATAATGTAGACAGAAGAGAACTCGGGCCTTCTCTGCAAAAATGTATAACATCCAGGAAAGGGCCCCAGCATTTCAATGAATAGTTCACCAGTAAATTTATGTGAGCTTTTGCGCCTGTCAGTGTGGGAGACACAAGACACAACAGTGAATGAGGAGCTGCTCATAAAAACAGAGATAAAGAGAAAGAAAGAAAGAAAGAAAGAAAGAGAAGAGAGAGAAGAAAGAGTGAGATAGAGAGAGGAAAGAAAAAAAGAAAGAAAGAAAGAAAGAGAGAGAGAAAGAAAGAGAGAAAGAGAGAAAGAAAGAAAGAAAGAAAGAAAGAAAGAAAGAAAGAAAGAGAGAGAGAGAGAGAGAAAGAAAGAAAGAAAGAAAGAAGAGAGAGAGAGAGAGAGAGAGAGAAAGAAAGAACGAAAGAGAGCAAGAAAGAGAAAGAGAGAAAGAGAAAGAAAGAACGAAAGAGAGCAAGAAAGAGAAAGAGAGAAAGAGAAAGAGAAAGCAAGAAAGAGAAAGAGAGAAAGAGAAAGAGAAAGAGAAAGAGAAAGAAAGAAAGAAAGAAAGAAAGAAAGAAAGAAAGAAAGAAAGAAAGAAGAGAGAGAGAGAGAGAGAGAGAGAGAGAGAGAGAGAGAGAGAGAGAGAGAGAGAGAGAGAGAGAGAGAGAGAGAGAGAGAGAGAGAGGACATCTGGCTGGCTTCAACGGATATGTGCAGGTGTGCTGGCGCGGCAGGCTCTGGGGATAGTGGAGATTCCAGCAACATCACAGACACATTCACACTCTCTCTGCTGCCTGGCCACTGCTCTGGGCTCCAAGCACCACAGCCCCATCAGGCAAATCTCAGGAATGCAAACCAGCAAAAGGAACTGCATTCTTCAGCTGAGTGGACCTGCATAAGGGAACTACTGTGAGGGAGGCAGGGAGTGTGTGCATTGATGACCACTAAATAACTGGAAGATAAAATGCTTTGAGTCCCAACAAGGACAGGAGAACTGAAATACCTTCAATGGGAAGTATGAGAACCGAATGAAAGTATACCCTACTCTTGTTACAAGTATCCTCATTATCAATTCACTTTAATTTAATTTAATTTAGGAGATTCATAATTCAGTCAAAATGCATCTAGCCTTTGACCAGCCTTACTACTGTAAGGTCCATTCACACTGAGGCTAAATAGCAATATCAAAGTCAATATTTGACTGATTGCAAGCTGCATCTCTCTTGACAAACTACATTATCTCTAGTAGACAGGTTGGCACCATGCCGATAGGACACATTTTCCCATAGTCAATATAATAAGGAACAGAGGAACCAACTATTTGTCATAACAGTTAACAGCTTCCAATAGTATAACCTTGTAGAGTAACCTACCCAACACTCAGCATTCTGAGTGGCATGTGGAAAGGAGCTTAAATAGAGTTTTTACAGTCAAAAGATCCATTTTCATATGGCTGACAGCTTAGGCTAGGCCTTCATGTGGAGGATCTGGAAATTGTTCTTGATTCACATTTTGCTAATTGCACACACGCACACGCCAATACCCTGTGGTTAAGGAGCATGCTGAGCACTGTACTACAGAGGGATTACTCATCACCCATTACTACAGTCCAGTGCCAAGGCCCTGCAGGGACAGTCGTTTACCATTGCACTCTCTAAAGAAGAGATCAGTCACTCACTGGTCCACTATTGCTAGTCATTAACCTCAGGTCAATCTCCAAGTACATCCGCTCAGGTACATCCGCTCAGCGGTGGAACTATGTTAACTGTGAAGGGGAACACCCTGACTGGACCAGATCTTTACTTGTTGTGTCAGTTTACACACCACCAACACACACATTCTCTCTTTCACACTCACACGTACAATGCTTGTCCACGTCACACACACACCATGATCCTGGGCTAATCGCGTCTGGCAGGAGCATCCCCTACCCCCTCTGACTGCTGCAGCAGGCAGAGCAGTGATTGGGGATCAAGTCCTTGACCATCTGTCTCTCATGAGCTTACACACACACACACACACACACACACACTCTATTCATCGCTTCCGTATGTCTTCTGTATTTGTAGTAATTTCTCATTCTTTCATAGTGATTTATGAAATTATGATAATATTAAGTCATGATGTATGAAGCACAAATGTGAAAGCATGTTGTTTTAAACAGACAGATGGAAGTGTGAGCTCTCACACACACACACACGGAATTGGGATGGTTTATCCGTCCATGCCTCATTCATGCCTGACCAGTAATGTTCACCTGCTGAGACTATGCTTAAGCTTAAGTGTTCCACCTGTGTGACCAGATGAGAGACTGATACGGACTGAATTTAGATGCATGCGTTCCGATTCCAGTGCTTTGTCAACACTTACCTGCTTGTGAGTTTGCCTAACAGACATTTTGCTAGATGTTTAATGTACAGTGGTGCCTCTGGAACATTAAACAACTCTGAACAAAACTTTACCCATACACCCACATCTACCCACACAAGTCTACTAAAATATACTATCAAACTCAAAATCAAAGTCTATCAAACAAGTCTAATATTAATACAAGTCTCTTACATTGCCAGTAACTTAAGAGGAAGGTGCCACGGCATATAAATAAAGCAAATCAAGGAGAAAAATAGAAATCCTTGACCTAGAAGAGTCCTTGAAGAGAAATACCTATGAAATCCTTGACCTACAAGAGAAATAAATCTCCAGTGTGAGTGTAACTGGTGTTACAGAGGAAACAGGCTAGTTTAACCCTTAGAACCCTAAGCTGTTTTTAGGGCATTTTCACTACCTTTATTCATCAGAATTTATTCTGGTCATTGTAAGTACCACACACACATATTATATATATATATATATATATATATATATATATATATATATATATATATACAGTCTAGGCTATACAGATCTGCCATCATTTCATGTATTAGTACTAGCATTGATTTTATTTTGATTTTTAAACAATTAAAAAATAAAAAGCGTATTATAAAAATTCTTATATTTCGACATGTATCTCCCCACAGCAAGCTCATAGCTCTACATGCATTTCATGCGTGTGTAGGGCAGACTGTCCTGAAACGGGCAATATAATTGCCATGTTGGAGGGATACTCTGGGGCTGAGCAATTTACAGAAATATGTGGTGTGTGATTAACAGAAATAAATGCCATTTTTTTATTTGGTGATTTAAATGACCTTTCTGCGCTCCATATCTGTGACACGAACTGATCTGACCTGATTTGACCCGAGGTTGCGTGTTAGTCAGCGTGTCTATGGTGTATGAACTCATAATGATTCTCAACTTTTTACTGGATTGCCATGAACAAAGTAAAGGCAAAAAAGCTGTTTCTTTGTTGAACAAATTGGGATGCAACGTGAGCCTTGAATTGGATGCCATGCAGGAATTTGCTAGGATCTCAAAACCGGATTATGAACATGCTTTGCCATAGAGAAACACACGATAGTGTTGGATTATGCTTTGCCACAAAAAACAGACAAAAACGTGGGGTAAGTCCAGCAATATGAAGTTATTATTTTGCTGTCACTTTGTTTGTGTCACTTCGTAGTTATTATTTTGCTGTCACTTCGTCACCCAGAAGGATGTACTTGGTATCAAATGATAGCTCTGAGTCTCCTCTTTCATCTGACATGCGTGGCATATCTATCCGATCACGGGTCCGCGAGTAATTCAAACGAGAGTAATGGGTGTGCGGCGTTGGTTTGTGTTATTATTGCGTTATTATTTTGCAGTCACTTAGTCTGTTTTTATAAGCCAGAAGGATCGATATACATGGTACCAATGGATAGCCCTGTGTCTCCTCCTTCATCTGATATGCTTGCCATATCTATGCGATCACGGGTTCGCGAGTAATTCAAACGAGATTAATGGGTGCGCAGGTGAACGCAGAGATGTATAGACTGTAAATATGTTGCAATTTGATTTAATTTCATGATTTTTTTTTTTTTTTATACTTGATCGTACAGACAAGTGTGTAGTCTCTTTGGAAAGCCACACTTCCGCTCGTCATGCAATAAAGGTTTCATCTTGCTGCGATGAACAGATCCGGAGCAATTTAACAGAGAAGAAAGGGTGTGTTTTTTGACGCACTTTGAGTCAATCGGGTTCTAAGGGTTAACCAGCCTGATTCCATTAGAAATTAAATAAGGATTACAAAAATGGATGCGGGAAAACCGAAATGAACTGGACCACAGTACTATCAACACCGTAAACTGCAAAGAGGTTCTCTACAAAGCCTGATTGTGGATCTGCTGACTAACATATCTGTCAGTTGAGGCATATACAGGGTCAACAAATCCATCAACAACTTCCCCATGCAGGTTCAACAACAACAAAAATGAAAATAAAATGAAGGTCACTGGCAGACTGAACAAGTGTAAAAGAAGGAAAGTCGCCTGAATGCAGAACTGAATGCCTGAAGGCATTCGCGTGCACCTCCTGGCCACTGTTTAGTTTGTTTATTTCACTGTGTAGATGTGGGTGTGTGAGTGTGTCCTTTGACCTGTGTGTGTGTCCGTCACTGTGGAAAAGAAGCAGAGGAGCGTTATCTGCATTCCAGCAGCCTCACTCTCACCAGGAGAGAACATTCCAGAACTCATAGAGTCGATACACGTACCACCATGTACCAGGAGAGGGAGGGAGGTAAAAGACAGAGCAGGGAATATATATGAGAGAGAGAGAGAGAGAGAGAGAGAGAGAGAGAGAGAGAGAGAGAGAGAGAGAGAGAGAGAGAGAGAGAGAGAGAGAGAGAGAGAGAGAGAGAGAGAGAGAGAGAGAGAGAAAGAAAGAGAAAGAGAGAGAGAGAGAGAGGAGAGAGAGAGAGAGAAAGAAAGAGAAAGAGACTGAATACACCGGAGAGAATGAGAGCAACAAGAATGTAACAGACAAAGCAGACAGAATGCAAGAACGTGAAAATTCCAGACACTGAGAGAAGAGGTCAGAAAGTAGCCGAGGGAGGAATGGCCCCTGGGATTCCAAAGTGGACAAAATGCCTCAGGTAGCTCAGCAGGGGGAAGCAACATGAGGCGTCAGGTCGAAAAGGCCTTACAGCATGAGGTAATGAGTGAGGCAGGCCAACATGCTGGCGTGCTCGTCTACCTACCGGATCAGCCAAAGAAACATGAACAATTCCTGCTGCCTACTGCTGCCGAGTCTTTCCAGAGTACACTGAAGGTCATGGTTAATGTATAACCAGTGAGAGACAGCAGCCCTGTCAGGGCCAATGAGAGAGGGCACAGAGGAGCGAGTAGACTCGTACACAGAGATCAGACAAGCAACACAGTGACGACACAGAGGTCTCCACCACAATTGCTGTGACACCACGGAACTGCTCAGACTCTCCTCTGAGTAACGTATAGCCTATTTTCACTGACCCCGTGTACGTACAATCTCCAAGTGAGTTTTATCCGAAGCTATCGTGCATATTGTGTTTTTTTCCCTCCTGCAATGACTAATTGAAAAGATCAGCTGCAACGAAACGGAGCTGCCCCAGCCTGGCGCGTCATTAGCCCCACATGAATATTAAGAGGTGTGATGGGCACCACCGTGGCCTTGCACGCACCTCATATACCTGAACCAGTTCCTCTTTCACCTGAGCCTTAAGATTATCTGAGGACATCAGCTGCTCAGTCTAGAGTGCTCCCTACATGCCTCATACATGGGAGCCATCTACCCTCAATGCACTGGTACACTGGTAGCTGGTATAATGCCAGCTGCCCTTAATGTGAGGTCATATGACGGCTAATGCACTTGATGTGGGAGGTTATCTAAGGGCTACTGTAACCATGCGGGGAAACCATTAGCGCTTTTATTCTTAGAATGGGATTATGTGCAGATCCATATCAAGGCTGTATGATTAATTTTGAAGTTTATAGTTGTACTCAGTGAACCATGACCACCATGACAAAAAAAGTAGGCTACATTATATACTTCAGGCCAGGGTAGGCTTTTATAACAGTTTGGCTGCAGATATTATGGATGTTTGATAACAAAACAATACAAATGATGAATTGCAGGACAATTCAAAATGGAAAATTCCTACAGCACAGTCACAGTAGTGCTACAGCCACAGCAGAACAGATATTTTCACTCTTCACAGTAATTTTGTCTTTATTACAAATACATTATCCATCTTATCCTAGCCGTCAAAGTTCATCAACCACCTCAGAACTACCCACCACCTCCAACTTGCACACAGACAGCACTGCACCAACACACTCTAGTCACTTCTTGTGGATGTCTGCTGGGCTGACATGTGGCATATGTCCAGTAAGAGCAATAAACTCATTTATGAAAGGTTACGTAGATAGATAGATAGATAGATAGATACATTATTGATCCCCAGGGGAAATTCATGTGTCTGATTTTTAGGTTTCGATAATACTGATAGAAGCAATGATACTGACAGAAGTACAAAAGTCACACATGTGCAAGTAGACTCATCTAAACATTATAATAAAATGAACATTAACTGTACTAAACACAACAATCCTGCCATTACCCACAGGCCAACATAACTTCAGCTCATAATTTCCCCATCCTCCAACCTCAAGCCATCTTTTCCTCTCTTACAGCAGGTTCGGATTCATTGAGACGGGGAGGACTTGTCACTCTCACCAGATGTCTGCAGAGGCCAGATGAGAGTAGTCGCTTCCCGTACTAGACAGCCATCGAAAAGAACAAATGGCTACATTCAGGCTTTCGCTGAAGAGCCTCAATCTGGGCACATTCGAGTGCCTTTTTCACATTCCTCAGCTGGGGTCCCACCAAGCCAGCCATGACCGAGCTGCAGAGAGAACAGATCTCCCTGCACTCAGTGGGTCTCCGCTGCTGCGGTCCGCACAGCGCTCCGGGGTCAAAACAAGCTGGGACCTCCCGTGAGCTCAGCGGAGCCAGTAATTAGAGTTTCCAGCCACTGAGTTTAGCCCAGCATTAGCCGTTTGATTGAGTAAAGTCTTGACAGTAATAAAGGCATGAGGGAATCTTGGGTGCCCGGGGACAACACTGCTTGTTCCTGACCTGAAGAGGTAATGAGAGGACAGACAGGGAAAGCCTGGTCTAGACAGCAGAGAAGGTCCAATACATACATACAGGGGGTTCTGCAAATATGAGGGGAGAAATAAAGAAAATGGAGGGAAAAAGGAAATGAAAAAGAAAATGCAAGCATAGTAGTGGATCAAGTGAAATTCGTTGAAAGCAAATGAACTGTGGAGGCTAACATCACCATGACAACAAGACAAAGGCCACTGATAAAACACCAGGACGAGTCAGGGCTGGATCAGGTAGAGCATTGGTGGTAGGTGTGCTAAACAACACAAACCCACATGGTTTCATCTTGCATAATGTTTGGGGGGGGGTGTCCTTTGATATTTTCATGGCTTCAAAACCCCTACAGTATCATCTTCCTGTTCTTTGAGGTCATTCTGATAAACTTACCTAACCCATCAGCATCAGATATGGGCTGAAATGCTAGGCCAACAATGACGATAGCAAAAGATGTTTGCTGACTGCCAGCCATGCATGAATCCAAGGAACATGCTGCCAAAACATGGGAGTAGGCAAACAAGACCACAGAGGAGCTTTTTAAAAAAAAAAAAACTGCTGACCGGCTTTGAATATACACTTCCATTTTATTGTGGCACCATCAGGCTTTGGTGTTAGCCACTGACTTGAGCTGACTGTGTGCTGAATGAGCATTAGCAGAGCAGACCTCTGCAAAAGGCTTGCGGCTATCACAGGACTTGGTGATACAGGAATAGGAAAATGTTTCTATGATGGCCTGATCAACACTAAGGATTTGGATTTAGAAACCTAATGGCCATAACCGGTCATGTTTTGCCTTATTAACTGGATACACTAACTCTAAATGAGCCCAAAAACAAGAGTTTTCACAACCAGTACTGGTTTGCGAAAAATCTCTTGTTTTGTTGGTCTCTTTTAACTCATTACCCCTCTGGACAACCCCTCTTTTTCATCTTTCTCTTTCCACCTTAGCGACCAGTCGGTCCAGATATGTCCTGCAGGGGCAGAAAGTCACCAGAGTAAACATGGAAGACACATGATTCCACAGCCAGACCAAATTAGAACTTTCACGCAGGGAGTCAGTGGTGGAAAGATGAGACTGGGTGAGTCAGAGGGGAGGAGAGGGGGGAGAGGGGGAAAGAGAGAATGGCAAATTGCACAGATGTCAGGGCTTCACTCTGACTCAGCATAGAAGTCTCTTGTGCATCACAGCCTCAGCCTCTAGTCATGGGACCCCTGAGGGTTAAATGGAAAACTGTGCCAAAAGGTGTGCACTGAAACTGGTACACTTTCAGTGATGGTTTATTTGCAAACAATCTCAGGCATGGATCCAGTACAGTGTCAAAGTAACAACTGTAACTTTCTGAGGAGGAGATGGAGGAGATCTGCAAGTGATAGAAGCCAGGGCCACATGGAGTCACCTTATCTTAACAAAGCACAACATGAGATAAGCCTGATAACTGCAGTAAGGCACTATCTAACTGTAACACTCACACTAGTTTCAGTAAAGTCACAATGCGTTGTGTAATGCACAAAGCTCCAGACTGTCTTTCTCCACTCGCCAACTCTAAGGCTTAGGTATATGTGCCCCAACTATGAAACGGTGATATGCACCGTCAACAACAACATTGGGATCTGTGTGGTAAACAAAAAGTTGAGCAAAAAAAAAAAAGACTTGATATGTAAACATTACGATGATGTTGTTATGCCCTTATGAAAGAGATGAAGCGTTCCCTATGATGAAGTGTAACAGAAGACGCCCATTTACTTGAAAAGTTCCCGTTTATCATATGGTCCATTATCATACAGGATCGAGACGAGTAATGAACACGCACATAGCTATCTGAATAAAAGTTAACGTCACTTTCCGTTCCGGTCATCAAATTAGATTACTAATTAACTGTACTAATGTTGCCAGTAACTGTGTGTTTGCATATTTTTGTTATCCATCATCTATCGTTTGACATCTATCGTAACACGGCATGTGGCGTTGCAGGTCTATTCTAATCAACAACACCAGCTAGCGATAAGCTAATTTACCTTCCACTTGACAAGACGCTGTTCAGTGAAATTAAACCAAACCCTACTATTACAGTGTTATTGTCCCAGATTGATAACATTTAATTAAGTTTTGTGTTGAGCTGCCTACAAGCTTCGCCTAAACAACCACACGAATACGTCCAAGATCCACAATAATACAAAACACAAAAACAGTCCAAGACAAAGCTAGCGCAACATTAGCTGACAATAACGTTGGCGTACAATCCTAATCAAAGCAACAAGTTGCACGAGCTAACCTAGCCAGGATAGCTAGCATAAACGATTAGCCATTTCACACAACAGAACAGAACAGAAAAAGTTACGCCCTAAGTGCGACATTTCTCAGAACTGGATACTGAAAGTACTGGAAACCGTGGAGAACAGATATTTCTCACAGTGATGTCACTGTCGCTTAATTTAGTTTTAATTGTGGTGAACATTTGACGGCGAGACATTTAAAAAAAGAGTATAGGCCCCAGGCACTTCACAGGCTAGGAAGCTAACACAGTTTTCCCTGCTTCCCAAGCTAACCTAACTTAGCATTAATTCACTACGGTGGTTTCCCTGGTTTCATATACCTGTTGCACAGAACAAACACAGCAGAAATTCACGACTTCAAGAGGAGTAGCTAAATAGCTTACTTGATATGGTAAAAGTCCCGTCAACTCAGTCTTGAATTAGTTCTTCAAGACGCACCTGCGGTCAGTTGGAAAACACATTTACTTTGTTTCCTATGGGGACAGCATTCCGGTCGCAAATTTCGCAAGCTGTGTGGGCGCCAATAGTAGAGTAGCAGTGCTAGTGCACGGCTCCATAGCGCCTCTGCAGCCTTCTGTATGTAAGGACGTAAGCGATTGGAGAGCGATTGATAAAGCAAATTGAGCCACTTTACACCCAAATAATGAGTCATTGGATGAGATTTTAAATACATGCGCTAAACTAGATGAAATCTAAGAAAATGTCAAGGCATATGCCTATTTATAACTGCAGTAAAAGAGGAAATATTATACAGTGCTTAAGTTCATAGCTCATCCTATTAATTAATGTAATATTGTATGCAAAAAACTGAGTTTACACAATATGTCTGCATGCGGAATGAATATTTTATTTATAACCAGTTTATAAAAATAAAATACAAAATAATTTTGAAAGAAACCAAAACAGGAAGCAAACCAAAACAAACAAAACACTGTACAGGATATTCATATGGTACAAATGAAAATAATAAGACAAATAAGTACAGTTATGTACAATGTAATCTGCTCCCTCTGATACATCCTTTCTTTAACATCTGTACATAAGTTTTCCTCCATGTCACAACACTGACATAACTCTTGAGCAAGTAGTACTCAATCAGATCTAAAAAGTTCATTCATTCTTTTGGGTAAGCGGTGAACATAACACCCATCAGCAAACAGCATACAATTTATTGTTAAATTATTTTGTTGGACATTACAAATATTCATGTTTTGGGGAAAGGCCCCTGATTTTTTTTGGAACATTCTTCATACCTGGCCAAAAAAAGTGACACAATGCATAGTACGTGTATGACAGAATGGACAAACACACTCACACACACACAATTTCATTTTGGAGTAATGAACAGACATTCAGAGAAGAGATCAGAAGAGATCTGTTGGTCCACACAAGCACAGTACACCGTCATTGAGATATGGCAAGCATACCAGTGCAAGTTACCAAAATTTCCATGTCACCATGAGAGATATGCAAAATCTTTAGAAACTTCTTTACATGACCATAATCACTGTGCAGCCTTCCAAATGCCAATATCTTTGCTGCAGTATGCCCAGTATAGAAATAATGTAAAGAAGTAAACACAAGTGTCCCTTACAGACCTTTCAGAGCACCTCTTAGCAGAAAAAATTGATGCAAGAAAATGTGTCATTTAGGGAGCTACCACTCATACAAACACAATTCATCTTTTAAGAACAATTCATAATTTAGTCAGGTATGGGCAAGATGAAGTTTGACACAAGTTTCTGTGGCCCTAAATATATTTTACCAGCTCCTAAATGCACATATACTCGCCTAACACAATATAAATCTATGGCAAAATACTAACAAACAATGGACTCTGGGTAGCTAATTTGGCTTGGTGATATGGGATGCGTTTAAAAAAGATCATACCAGGTATACAGAATGTTATAATATTGCCCACTTATAAAACAACAGATTTTGCAGATTGCTGACTGTTCACTAAAAATTCAGATCAATGTCTATGGAAAGCAATTTTTCCATTGAATTTACTTTTACGGACTGGTTAAATGGGCAAACTGTGGTGGGAACATGTAATTTTTACAGTTTCAGTCTCAATTACTAGCTTTGTTCTGTTTGTGATGATTTTGTTAATGTTTCACCACTAAGTCCTCATTACAATGTCACATTAAGGCAGTGGTTCCCAAACCGTTTATGGCAGGCCACCCTTTGAACTTTTAATAAAAACAGATGCCCATTAGATGTTGTATAGCTTTCTCACCCATTGTTTCTAATTTAACAGTTAACATTTTTCAGTTTCATTGCATCAGTCAGTTAACCATAACTATCTTGATCTGAGATCTAGTGCTGTTAAACACTGTTAACTTCTCACTGGGTTATAAATCCATACAATGTTCCATGTTAGGCACACGTCCATTGTATTAATTAGACTATAGCCATACTATACAAACACAAAGTAGGCTATAGGCTACCACCAAATAGGTCAGGCTACTATGCCGAGAGAGCACAGTCATACAAAGTTCTACCTGTTTGGTCGTTTAGGTTTGTTCTATTTTCACCCTAAACCAGCGACACCCTGGGGGTTCTGGCCAACACTGGGAACTACTGCATTGAGACAACATTAGTGATTCTAGAGGCTTGACAATTCACCTGTTTATATTCTAGTCTCTTTCATTCAAATGACACTGAAACAGGCACTTCTACTGTGAAAGTGACTAATAGTGATTGAGATGGAACTCAATCAGAAAGCAGTGATGGACCACCCATTCATAGCGCGGGCTTAACTGCTTTTCTCTCTTCAAAATAGCAACTGATTGTGGTGCTCTCCATCTATTGTGGTTCCGGTTTCATAGGTGTACACCCTCTAACAAAGTGCAGCACATGTAAACTACAACCTCATCTTCTGAAACAAATGGTATTTCAACATGCTTCCATCATATAACCCTACTAAATTCTGCTTTCAGCCCAAAGAAACAATTTCACTCATTTGTTGTGAGGAGAGGGTTCTGCAAGTCTCCTGCTAAAACATTTCTCTGACAGAAGTTTAAGGAATTATTAAGAAAGCCAAATTGATTCTACACAGAACCCTTTCTTTAAGATTGCTGAAGGTTGCAGGCACATGTACATACATTAAGGCCAAAGATAAATTGGGTTTGGTCTGCTTGTGAAAGTAAAGTGGGAGAGAGCGATCTCAATTGGTCCACAGACTGTGAAGTATCATAAAATTGTTATCAAAAAAAAAAATTGGGGCTATCAGGGCACTTTTTTAAGTGCACACATTAGCAATATAAACATATAAATCATATTTTGGATAAAAAAGACACCTAAATATAGCAAGTCCCTTCCTGTGTATATTTATACTCATCGGTTCATACTAATGTGTCGGACATGATAATCAATTTAGTTGAGGACAAGTCTGTAAAATGTAATTGCTCTTTTTTGGGGTGGTCTGGGCAACTTATTAACTCAAACTGATTCCACATAAGAGCTGGATGAAGTGATGAAGTATATGTGAAGTTTATCTTTACACAGCAGGGGTTTGCCTCGAGAGGGATTGATCACAGCTTTGCTCTTTGTAGCGCATGCAACTGGCAGGGCTGGAAGCTTTCTTACAGCATCTTACAAGCAGAGGGGAAAAACAACCTTGAGATATAATGTAGTCAGATGGAGGAAACATTGCTTAAATCTCCTCTGAAATAAAATTGAGGGTGAAGGAACAGCAAGTAGAAATTAAAATTCTGCAAGTGCTTGAGAGTAACAGACTAGTGTTTTATGATCGTGTTTTGGCAGACATGTAACCTTCAAAGACAAAAACCTGCTGTTGTATGTCATGTAATGTAAAATAAATAAAATAGATAGCAATAAATAAATAGAATAAACACTTTGTGACAATATTATGATCAGTGATATTGGCCCCTCAGATAATTCTCAAATTAAATGTCTACCAATATATTTAACAACATCCATCTCACTGTTCACTCTTTTGTGGTATAACAAGGAGCTTCACTTCAGAGCTTTAAGAGAGGCAAAGTGTAAAAACTCTGTATAACTGTTGCAATCACACAATGCAATGCTCTCAAATCTATCAAACAAATCCCAGAGGATTTTGATTTAAAAATGGCAGCTGTCCACTGCAGTTAAATCTAAATAGTATTTAGCAGCAAAGGCGCTTGCTGGATTTCAATCCCAAGCAACACTGTTACATAGTGCATGTCTGTACAGGACAGAACTTTCTCTTTCCCCTTTCCATTACAATGTTTCATATCCACCACAATGGTTCATCTTTCAAGTACTATCTGCATGAAATGGCCATTCCCTTTCAATGGTTGCTCTTCCATTCACAACATTTGGCCCTGTAGTTGAGTTAAAGGGACAGGCCAATTATTTATTTGTAGTGATGTCAAAACTGTCTGTTCATTCAATTAATACCATCAATTGTCACTTTTGTTGGTTGTCACTGTAAACTTTAATTCATACCTATGCTCAGTGTTCCTCTGGTCTTGTCTCTTGAGGGACTTTACACTAATCCTCTCTGTTAACTTTCTAATAAGGTCCTTTTCAAAACTACTTAAAAACATTCATCACCCTCGGGTGTCCATTTGGTATGTATAATAATGTTATCGCATCTCACTTCAGTGAGACACACAGAGAACTGCATGTAATTAACTGCCCTGTCATATATCTTGTCAGGAAAACATGGGGAATAAAGCAACTACACACACATATACAAATACACAAAATGTGTTCCTATGGCTCAATTCTTACAGCGTGGAGAAATCTAAGGGTCACAGGTTAATTTACTAGGGAGTGCAAGTAAAGACAAAAACAGCACCTTCCCTACTCTGTGAGCTGCTTTGGACAAAAGCATCAACTAAATTAGCACATCTACACGAAGGCAATCCTAGAGGTGTTGTAGCAAGAGTGATGACAAGGAGTGTGCAGTGAGTATGTGAGTCGTAGACATTTTGGGGAGCAGCCGTTTATACTGTATGTCTCAGTCTTCAATAGCCTCCACACCACTCTCTTCTCATCACACAAATTCTTATGTACACAACAAAAACAATAGATTACAATTGGATTTTGTCTGGATTGAGACAGTAGGGTAGATTTCAATTCCATTCCCTAAAACGGATGCCCCAGGCACAAATTCAACACTTGTAAACACTTTTGATTGTTTCAACGTCTGCTTTGTTTCCCCTTATCTTGTTAAGGAAGGCAGGGCTCCACATTAAGAGATTCCTTGATGAGAGCGAAAAACAACCACACCCACATCCCAATGCTAAGTGTTTGTATCAAGGTGTCATGGTGGCTTAATAGGGAGGGGGGGGGGGGCACAGACAGAAAGAAAATACATAAGAAGGAATAAATAAGAACAAGGGGAGCCAGTGGCTAATGTCAGTCTATCAGTGAACCTGCCACTGCTTTGACTAATGCTTGCTGTGTACAGGACTAGTGATAAATACTTCTGAATAAATACTATAAACAAACAGATCAAGAGATGACCAACTCCAAACAATCCACACACTCACTCACTCACTCACACACACACTCACAAACACACACACACACACACGCCTACATACACATGTTGTCCGTGCTCCTTGCGATACACGTACCTACATACACACATACACACTATTTAGTGTGAGCTTCACAGTATACATTCGTACACATACTGACAGCCACGCATCACCGTGCTTGTGGTGCCGTGGGCATTACTGCATAACCACATGCTTTTAAGGACCCTATGAAATGCGTGCTAGTGTAAATACCAGACAAGTCAAAAGGAAAACAATCATTTCCATGACGCAAACAATCAGGACAAAAAATGCAACCGGAATGCAGGTGAGCACACTGAGCAGTCAGGGGAGGTATGCGAGACAAAGGTCAACTGAGGAGGTCTTCACAGGAGGTCTTTGTTTTCATTTTTTGGGAGTCATTAATCTTCAAGTAGGGACACATTACTAACCAAAGAGTGCATGTAATAACTCTTAATGCTGGAGAGAGTATTGTACAGATGGTAGAACTTATCACTTAATAGATTTTGTGATGAAATCTTATAGGCAACATTTCCTCTGAAAATTCATTAAATCTCCTAACTGACAACAGCACATTTGACTGCATTCAGCAGCTTCTGCTTCTCTATGACTGCAGTCAGAGGTCTTAATATAGAGTATCTGTATAGTTATGTACTGATGACGCATAATTGCAGTTACGTGGATGTTCTAAATACAGGCTCATGTCAACAGAAAAGAACAGAATGACATATCCATTCTATGAGACTTATATACTAACCAGCGGTTTTAAATGCTGATCGCTGCACTGAATGGCATCCAAAGCCTGAAGCATTAATGGAAAGTGGGAGGCTATGGTCACAGGAACGGGGCCAGTGACCCTCTTCTATACTAACCTATGTCTGAGGCTCTAAAGCGTTTCTTAAAGTCTTAGGTATGAGCTACACCAGGTGCGTAATTGAAGCGTTCCGTTCGCGACGCATAAAATCCATTTTAAAAGACCGGTCTATTTTTTTCGAACGTACGCGCTGCTATCACGTCTGGTGTAGCTACTTTCATTGATTATAGTGGCAGCTAATTGTTGCAGCAGACGCTACGCGAACGGAATGCTTCAGTTACGCGCCTGGTGTAGCTCATATCTTATTCAGAGGAAGTGTTGCCTGTTCTGAGGTGTTTAGTTAAATCCCTTTCTAGCAAAAGCCCCCATCAAGGGGCTATAGCCCAGCTCCTCACCCCATTAGCTCTGCTCTCCTGACAGTAGTGTTTCTCCAACAGTGCAAACACTTCATTGGCCTTGTCCTGTGCACACACACACTGGCACAGTCTTAGATTCCATGCTTTGAAAACAGGTTTTAACACTCAATCTGCACATGATTGTGTTTAACTGGCACAGTCGCACCAAATGTTGTCGGCACACGAAAGGCAGCAGTTCCTCACCTGGGATCACACTCACATCTCGCAGGATCTCTCAAAGGATTCAAAATCACCCACACACTAGCGCCCCCCCCCACACACACACACACACACACACACACACACACACAAACACGATTAGAGCTCCAGTGGTATCCCCAGGGGCCCCGCAGACGTAGATGACTATCTGCTCAACTTGCTGGAGCACTTCCACTCGCGGCTCTGCACGTGCCCGCAGCCAGCCTTGCCCCTCTGGCTGTGGTGGAGGTGGCGCAGCTGGAGGTGTGTGCGGCGGGCATTGGCGGGCCCCGGGGGCGACGAGCCGCTGGACATGCTGGGCGGCGAGCGGCTGCGGCCAGGGCCCGGACGGGACGGCGGAGAGGACGAGGCCGAGCGCTGCAGCGAGGAGGCCGAGCGCGGCGAGGCACTGGAGCTGCGGGGGTGGTGGTGGGGGTGGACGCCGCCGCAGACGCCGGACACCAAGCGCGGAGAGGAGCGGCCCACGTGGGGTGAGCAGGAGCGGAGCGGACGGCCGGTCGGCGAGGTGGCCATGCCGTTCTGCATCAGCTGGGCCAGGCAGCTGAGGAGCTCCGAGTCACCAGTGCTGCCCGCGCGGATGCGGTAGCGCCTCAGACTAGAGAAAAGGAAGGAAGGAGGTAAGGAAGTGAGAAAATAATAAAAACAAAGGATGCTATAGACCCTTTCAACAAGGTAAACAAAAACAATGCTTGAACGTTCTATTTGGGCCCCAATCTACTTCCTCTGCATTAAGATAACATATGGAATGTTAAAACGGAAGTCTTGTGGGGCCAACTATGATGCTGATAATGGAACTCTCTTGAAAGGGTCCATATCAAAGTAGGAGAATGGAGAGCGAGTGGAGGAAAAAAGAAGACTGACTTAGAGTGAAAAATAGAGGGAGAAAAAGGTTTGCCAAATCTAATTTTGCTACTAGCTACACGAGTACATCTGCCAATGATACATTTGTTTCCAGACAGCAAATTGATGATCACATTAATCATTTCTATGATTATCAGATTACACAGCAGACAGAACAGGATCTTCTGCCCCAAGAGAACAGTTTTGTTTGCACTGAGTGACCTTACCGGCTATCTATGCAGGGTCGGCTGGGTGGTTTGCCTGGAGGCGGCCGTGGTAAGAACTGGGAAGAGCGGCTCTCTGGAGCAGTGGAGGACCCCTCCGAGTGCACTGGCCGTGGTATCCTGCTCTTTCGGGACAGAGGACTGGACGAGGAGGAGAGGGACAGTGCCTCGTCGCCCCCCTGCCGGTCCGACACCGACACCCCCTGCAGGGACTCCTCGTCCTGGGAGCGGTCAGCGGGGGCAGGGGAGTCGGTCTGCGGCGCGAGGCAGCGCCTCTCTAGCGACGGCGAGGGGGAGCAGGAGGGAGACAGCAGCAGTGGCGCCCCCTGGTGGGCCTTTTTCAGCAGGAGCTTCTGCTTGGCCGAACCCCCGGGGGTGGTGGCGATGGGGCTGGACAGCAGCAGGCTGCTGGGCTCCAGCACGGGGATGCGGCTGAGCCGGAGACGGGGCGCCACGGAGCCACGGCTCCTCTCCGCCTCCACTGGGGGCACCTCCTCCACCACCTCCCCCTCCCCCTCCTCCTGCTGTTGCTCCTGCTGCTCAGAGCTGGGTGGAGTGGGTGCGTCTCCATCCTCCTCCCGAAGGGGATCTTCCTCTTCGGCGTTCAGTGGCACGGGACTGCAGGGCGAGCGGGGAGATGAGCGTGGAGACACCAAGCTGGGCATGGAGCCCGCAGCCCTGGGTGGAGACTGGTCCTCCTCGGGTGGGGGGTCCCCCTCTGGGGTGGGGGAGGCAGAGGGAGGGCAGCGCTCCTGAGGGGTGGGTGGCGTGGTTGGAGTGACTGGGCGATCCTGTGCCGAGTAGTTGTTGTTCTCATTTTTGTCCACCAGGTGGCAGTGGGGGGAACTGTCGGAGGCAGGCGGGGAGTTTGCGGCTAAACGCTGAGCATTGAGCTATGGAAAAAGAGATATTGAGAGTGGGAGGGAAGGAGATAAAGGCAGAGGTGGAAAAGAAAGAGAGAGAGAGAGAGAGAGAGAGAGAGAGAGAGAGAGAGTGAGTATGAGGGCGACAAAATAAATAAATAAATTAAATTAATTAAATAAAGAGCAAGAGAGAAGAAAGGAGGTGAGAAATTGCACAGAGAGCAAGAGAGTGGGATGGAAACATAATATCCCGTCAATATTTGAAATATTATGACAAATGCATCTCAAAGCAGCATCTGTGGGAGATAGAACATTTCAGGATGTGGTTCAGAACTCAGACAATTAAATCAGATGACAACCTGGCAATGCTA